>NW_026943002.1:0-2000 GCF_024139115.2 Armigeres subalbatus | reverse complement strand
GGGGGTTGATAGTAACCAACAGTGCATCATTGAGACCCATGTGGGCGGTAGCAGTGCGAAACCGCACCTGCGAGAGCGCAAAATGTTGGCTTTGGGGGTTGATAGTAACCAACAGTGCATCATTGAGACCCATGTGGGCGGTAGCAGTGCGAATCCGCACCTGTAGGAGCATTTTAAAGAGACTGTAAAGGTGTTCGGCCGTACGGCACACTATTTTTTGTACACACATACACGCTCACATGCACACATATAGCCTAAAGAGACTAATAGAAATTTTTGGATTTGGGCAAAGCTTCTTAGTTGTCGACCAAGTGTGACTAAGAAGGACGGCAGGGCTGTAATGACCAAAGTATCCCAAAATAAACTATTTTTTCATGCGGTTTGAAAATGGGATTTTAGGGGAACAAATCTAGACTAACATTTGAAAAGGGCGTAACAGCCAAAATTTATTCCTTCTGATTCTTTGACTACATATACAGCTATATATGTGGACAAAGAATCAGAAGGAATAAATTTTGGCAGTTACGCCCTTTTCAAATGTTGGTCTAGAAATCAATACTTCCAATACGAAACTGGGACCAGTCTGGGTGCTGGTATAGCGAATCCGCACCAGCGGGAGCGCAGAATGTTGGCTTTGTGGGGAGTTGATAGTAACCAACAGTACATCATTGAGACCCATGTGGGCGGTAGCAGTGCGAAACCGCACCTGCGAGAGCGCAAAATGTTGGCTTCGGGGGGTTGATAGTAACCAACAGTGCATCATTGAGACCCATGTGGGCGGTAGCAGTGCGAATCCGCACCTGCGGGAGCGTAAAATGTTGGCTGTGGGGAGTTGATAGTAACCAACAGTGCATCATTGAGACCCATGTGGGCGGTAGCAGTGCGAATCCGCACCTGCGGGAGCGCAAAATGTTGGCGTTGGGGTTTGATAGTAACCAACAGAGACCCATGTGGGCGGTAGCAGTGCGAATCCGCACCTGCGGGAGCGCAAAATGTTGGCTTTGGGGGGGTTGATAGTAACCAACAGTGCATCATTGAGACCCATGTGGGCGGTAGCAGTGCGAAACCGCACCTGCGAGAGCGCAAAATGTTGGCTTTGGGGGGTTGATAGTAACCAACAGTGCATCATTGAGACCCATGTGGGCGGTAGCAGTGCGAATCCGCACCTGTAGGAGCATTTTAAAGAGACTGTAAAGGTGTTCGGCCGTACGGCACACTATTTTTTGTACACACATACACGCTCACATGCACACATATAGCCTAAAGAGACTAATAGAAATTTTTGGATTTGGGCAAAGCTTCTTAGTTGTCGACCAAGTGTGACTAAGAAGGACGGCAGGGCTGTGCCTTACTCACTTTTTTTTTCTTTTCTGAGTTTTTTTTTCGCAAAAAAAGCAACCCTCCCCTAACTAACTAATAAAATATGTTTAGTATATTTTATTTTGAAAAACAATTTGGATCTTACCTTTATAAAGTATGATTGAAACGTATGATTATTCAAACATGCTTGCTAAGTATTAAGAATATTTAAAGAAAACTTTTAAAATTTTAACAATTTTTTGGAAAATTCAATAATTTTACCCGAATCCAAATAAAGTTTTTTTATGCCTATTAGTTAAATGGATTATTTATTATTATTTATTCAGACTAAGGCCGAAGTGGCCTGTGCGGTATATAAGAGTCTTCTCCATTCGGCTCGGTCTGTGGCTACACGTCGCCAACCACGCAGTCTACGGAGGGTCCGCAAGTCATCTTCCACCTGATCGATCCACCTTGTCCGCTGCGCACCTCGCCTTCTTGTGCCCGTCGGATCGTTGTCAAGAACCATTTTCACCGGGTTACTGTCCGACATTATGGCTACGTGCCCGGCCCACCGCCGTCGTCCGATTTTCGCGGTGTGAACGATGGATGGTTCTCCCAACATCTGATGCAACTCGTGGTTCATTCGCCTCCTCCACGTACCGTCCGCCATCTGCACCCCACCATAGATGGTACGCAGC
>NW_026943001.1:0-11840 GCF_024139115.2 Armigeres subalbatus | reverse complement strand
ACCGTCACGAACAGTGGTCAGGAAGTATGGGCTAATAACTCAGCCGTCTTTCAACTGATTTTAAAGATTTTGGTATTAATCGATCGACAAACTCTTTAAGATTGTGCTCAACTATCGAAAAAATGCATTCAAGGTGCTGAGCTATTAAAAAATTGAATTTTACTAGGCACTGAAAATCGGTAAACCAACCAATCGCGTATGCGCATCGCAAGCACAGACATCAAAATCGTGCAACTTACGGGCTCGACTCCAATCCTCAGTTCAATTAAATTTTCTCGGAGAGCGGGCACAACGATGACGCCCGTAGCAGCAGTCTCAGCAGAAAGCGGAACATTGAGAGGCCATCGCCAAAAGCAACAATCTTCGGACTATCGTTTAGTTACTGTTAGTGGCGCATTTTGGAAAGTAAATCGGTTCTTCTCAGGACCAAAATTTTATGAGAAGGAAGAATTGATTGCAAAAATGGCATCGATTACGGTCCCCGGATACCAGTGGCACCACTGAAAATGTTTTCATAATAGTGGCTATTTAGCAGAAAAGTGAAATTTGTACGCAAGATACGGACTATCGTTTGTTTGCTATGAATGATTAGAAAGGCGCATTGTGGATCAAAATCGATTCTTGTCAAATCTACCATTGTACACAAGAGAAGGTAGAGTGCACATCATAACCGCTTGGCGGTAGAAAATTGGAATAGATAGCAGCAAAAGTACGGGAAGTAAACAATGATGACGTCTCACATCATTGAGCTGCGTTAGCAGTCAAATCAGATTTTCCCAAGATTCTGGTTTCGGTATACTTGCTGTTTATTATTGGAAATGCGCGTCATTGGAAACAAAATCATCTTTTTACACGATAGAAATTTGAGCCGAGACAAAAATCAGCAAAAAATGCAAATCATAATCACTTGGTGATGGGCAAAATTCTTTGTCGGTAGCAGCCCATGCGATCCTTGCATGGAGACGTTGCAAAACAATGTATTAGAATGGATGACGTCTATCGTGTTCCAGCGGCAAATCATAAATGGGCTGACAGTGGCATCAGTAGTGGCAATTCATTTCAAAATTTTGATTTCCGGCCTACGCGGTACGAAAATTCCTCTCCTCTTTGAATGGGACTGTGGCCCTGAAAAGGGCCGTTTTAAGCAAAGCTACTTCCTCGTTCATTCACTAGGAGCTGACTTACTTGGTGATGACTTTGAAACCCTCTGAAACGGCGGCCTTGGCCAGCTCGACACGCACGAAGATGTCGTTTACGATGCTGTTTATAATGCTCCACGCCTTCGATGAGACGTCCTTGATGATGTTTCTCTGAGCCTTGCTGCCGCCGCTCGTAGCAATTATCGTTGCTGCCACCGACCGTAGCAACCATCACTGCTGCTGCCTTCTCCGCAGCCTTTCCACCGCCGGTGATGTCTGGTTGGCGCTGCGATGCAATTGTCCTGCCGATTTTCCGAGAAAACCTAGTAGTAGTAGTAAAATTCTTCTTTATTTCATCATTTTCTGTTCTACAATTATTTTTTACATGTACAGTGCTCGGCCGGCTTGGCCCTCCAACTTCAATTTTAAATTTTCATGTTTATATTGTTATTTAAGTGTTAATATGATATATCATGACGGCCTTTAGGAGGCGCTAGTGTGTTTTTATAATTTGATAACCTAACTACTATGTACACTAATATTTACAATAAAAAATTTGATAACCTAGATTGGAACTAGCGCCCTAATTGGAGCCTGATCCGAATGCAAGCAACGGACCCTAAACATTTCCTTACACTCACCAAAGCGCTCGCGTAGGGGTTTTTCTTGGCCAGACGATGGACCTCGGATATTCTTGTCCTTGGAGGGGTGTTGAGAATCATTCGCTGGAATGTTTTGAAACCGTTGGAGTATCAGGTGATCGATTTTAGGGCACCTCTCCCAAACCAGAATACCGTATTCGATCACGGGGAGGATGATTTGTTTGTAGACAGCAAGCATTTTTTTCGGGGACAATGACGACCGGCGGTTGATCAAAGGGTACAGTAGTTTCAACAAGACGTTACACTTTGTCACCGTTTTGTCAACCTGTTGCCTGAAAATAAGCTTGCTGTCGAGGGTCAAGCCAAGGTAGCCGGCCTCATTGGCCCATTCCACAGTCGTGCCATTGAGGATGATTTTACAGTCCCCAGGCGGAACAAGTTTAGGGGATTTGGAGTGGGGGAAAATGATGACCTGCACAGCAAAAAAAATATTAATATGCCGTGACGTAACTTTGTTAAACGTACTTAAAAAGTCTATGTAAAAGTCAATTTGATGTATTTTCAAATCAAATTGATGCCTTATTACACAAATTGAACGTAGTACGTGACGGACAAAATATTTTCCTTGTTACAGCTTAAAAGTACGTAAAGTTACTTTCGTAAATCGTTATTTTATTACACATAAAATGATGCACATCATGCTGGTTGTAAATGAAACACCATATTACATATTCTTGTGGTATATTACGTAAAACGATGTAAAATTACTTAACGATGCTGCGATCGCGCTCAAGCCCAGTCTGAAACAAACTGACAGCCAGCCATATTCAATTTTTGCGTGTTCGGTGCAAACATTTTAAATACCCGGTTTTCTAAATTTTAGTGTGGAAATTCAGGGAAAAATAGTGCGTTGTGTGGAAAGTGAAGATAAACAAATTTAGTGTAAAGCTGTTTGCGCCCACCCGTAGCAGAAGAAATAGTTTTTCAAATAAAAATCGAGGAGCGGGCAGGAGTTGTGCACAACAATGTTTTGATTCAATTCGTTTAGAGGTAAGTTTTCAATTGGCGATCATTTAATTTTGATATCGGTTTGTGTCTACAATCGTTTTTTATTGCAATCCTTATTGCAGGAATTTTATCACGAACGAAATCTTCTGAGCGCCATAGAAAAAGCAATCCAGGAAAGCGTCTCCTGTTTGTTGGTTGATTTTGTAGCGAAGCAAAACGATTGGGAAATGGTGCCATCTTCGATTGCCAATAGAAAGTGTACCTGTCGTATTGAGGGAAAGAACTGCCGTTTCCGGGAGTAATAATCCATCGTGAGTCTTGATTTGGTAAATAAATGTTTTTCCAGGGCTGTATGCCTAATATTGAATCAAAATGTATTGCAGGGCTGTTCGCAAAGTATATTCATTTCGGATTCAGTGCTCTCTTTTTTTCAAAATCTCAAAATTTCAAAATTTCAAACTTTCAAAATTTCAAAATTTCAAAATTTCAAAATTTCAAAATTTCAAAATTTTAAAATTTTAAAATTTCAAAATTTCAAAACTTCAAAATTTCAAAATTTCAAAATTTCAAAATTTCAAAATTTCAAAATTTCAAAATTACAAAATTACAAAATTTCAAAATTTCAAAATTTTAAAATTTCAAAATTTTAAAATTTTAAAATTTCAAAATTTCGAAATAACAAAATTTCAAAATTTCAAAATATCAAAATTTCAAAATTTCAAAATTTCAAAATTTCAAAATTTCAAAATTTCAAAATTTCAAAATTTCAAAATTTCAAAATTTCAAAATTTCAAGATTTTAGATTTAAAAAAACTCAAAATCTCAATCTCAAAATCTCAAAATTTCAAATTTTCAAAATTTCAAAACTTCAAAATTTCAAAATTTTTCCAGGATTTCACCAGAAATTTTCCAAACATTACTTCGAAATCATCCGGATATTACTATAGGATCTCCTCCGCATATTTCTATAGCAATTCTTCCGTATATTCCTCCAGGAATTCTTCCGAATATTGCTTCAGGAATCCCTCTGGATATTCCTCCAGGAATTCCTCCGAATATTCCACCAGGAATTCGTCCAAATATTCCTCCACGAATTTCTCCCGATATTCCTTCAGGAATTCCTCTTGATATTCCTCCGGGAATTCCTCTAGATATTTTTCTCGGATTTCTTTTCTGAATATTCCTCCAAACATTCTTCTGGACATTCCTCCAGAAATTCTTTTGGATATTCTTACAGGAGTCTTACTTTTGGACATTCCACCAGGAATTCCTTTCGCATATTCCTTTATTCGTTTACTTGTCCGTTTAATCCACCAGGAATTCGTCCGGATATTTCTCCAGGAATTTCTTTAGATATTCCTTCAGAAATTTCTGCGGATATTCTTCAAGGAATTTGTTTGGAAATTCCTCCAGATTTTTAACGGTACTCGACTAGGAATTTCTCCGTATATTCCTTCAGGAATTCCTTCTAATATTCCTCTAAGAATTCTTCCGAAAAATTCATGGAGGAATATCCGGCGAAAATTCTTTGAGGATTATTCAGAAGACTTTCTGGCGAAAATCAAAGGAATTCGAAAAGAAAATTAGAAAATCAGTGCTCCTGAAGGAATATCCGAAGGATTTCTTGGACAAATTCAGAAGAATGATCCGGGGAATATTTTGAGAAATAATCGGGGAGAAAATCCTGGAAGAAAACTTGGAGCAATATTGGAAGACTGTCTGGAAGAATATCCGGAGGAATATGCAGAGGAATTCTAGGAGAAAATCAAAAGAACTCCTTGTTAAATATCCCAAGGAATTCTTGGACGATTATCCGGAATCTGATTATCCGATTATCCAGATATTCCTCGGAAGTATATCTGGAAGAATTACCGGAGGAATGTCCAGGGTATATCCAGAGCCATTCCTGGAGAAAGTGCACGAGTTCTTTCGGAAGTTTCTCCGGAAGTTCTTCAGGAATTCCTCCGAAATTTCCACCAGAAATTTCTCCATAAGTTTCTCCAGGAATTCCTACGAAAGTTCCTCTGGGAATTTCCAGTAATTCCTTCGGAAGAATATCCAGCAATTTCTTCCGAAGTTCCTCCAGTAGTTTCCACGGAAGTTCCTCCTGGAATTCCTCTGAAATTTCCTTCAGTATTTCTTCCTGAAGTTCCTCCAGAAATTCCTTCGGAAGTTCGTTTAGAAATTCCTTCTGACATTCCTGTAGGAATTCTTCCGGAAGTTCATCCACGAATACCTTTTGAAGTACCGTCATGAAATCCTTCGGTAGTTCCACCAGGAATTTCTCCGGAAGTTCCACCAGGAGTTACTCGGTAAGTTCCTCCGTGAACTCTTCCGGAAGATCCTTCGGGAATTCCTCAGGAAGCTCCTTCAGGAATTCTTCAGATAGTTCCTCCATAAGAGCCTCCGGATATTCTACCAGATATTCCTCCAGGAATCTTTCTTCTGGAATTCGTCCATGAACTCCTGAGGATATTCCTCTAGGATCTTCTCCAGATATTTCTCTAGGATCTTCTCCGGATATTCCTCCAGGAATTCCTCCGAATATTTCTCTAGGAAGTCAACTGTATAGTACACCAGGAATTCGTCCGGATAATCGTCCAAGATATTTGTATATGGGATATTTTTCAAGGAGTTTCTATTGATTTCTCCCTGGAATTCCTCTAGTTATTTTTCAAGATATTCCTCTGGCAATTCTACCAGATATTCTTCCAAAAAAACCCTTCCAATATTCCTCCAGATATTCGTTCGAATATTCATCCAAGAACTTCTACAGACATTCCACCGTATATTTCTACAAGAATTCATCCGGATTTTTCTTCATGAAGTCTTCCGGATATTTCTCCATAAGTGCTTTCAGATATTTTATCAGATATTCTTACAGAGATATTCCTAGAGGAAAATCCGCAGGAACATTCGGAAGAATTCCTAGAGGAACTTTAGGAAGAATTCCTGGAGGAATATTCGGAGGAGTTCCTATAGGAATATATAGGAATTCCTGGAGGAACTTTCGGATGAATTCCTGGAGGAACTTCTGAAGGAATTCCTGAAGGAACTTACGGAGGAATTCCTAGAGGAACTTCCGAAGGAATTCCTAGAGAAACTTCCGAAGGAATTCCTATAGGAACTTCCAAAGGAATTCCTAGAGGAACTTCTGAAGGAATTCTTGGAGGAACTTCCGAAGGAATTCCTGGAGGAACTTCCGAAGGAATTTCTGGAGGAACTTCCGGAGGAATTCCTGGAGGAACTTCCGAAGGAATTCCTGGAGGAACTTCCAGAGGAATTCCTGGAGGAACTTTCGGAGGAATTCCTGGAGGAACTTCCGGAGGAATTCCTGGAGGAACTTCCGGAGGAATTCCTGGAGGAGCTTCCGGAGGAATTCCTGGAGGAACTTCCGGAGGAATTCCTGGAGGAATTTCCGGAGGAATTCCTGGAGGAACTTCCGGAGGAATTCCTGGATGAACTTCCGAAGGAATTCCTGGAGGAACTTCCTGAAGAATTCCTGGAGGAACTTCCTGAAGAATTCCTGGAGGAACTTCCTGAGGATTTTTCGAAATAACTCCTGGAGGAACTGTCGGTAGAATTCCTGGAGGAACTTCCGGAAGAATTCCTGGAGGAACTTCTAGAGGAATTTCAGGAGGAACTTCCGGAAGAATTCTTGGAGGAACTTGCGGAAGAGTTCCTGGAGGAACTTCGGGAGGAATTCTTGGACGAACTTCCGGATGAGTTGCTGGAGGAACTTTCAGTATAATTCCTGGAGGAATTTTCGGAATAATTCCTGGAGGAACTTTCGGAATAATTCCTGGAGGAACTCCTAGAGTGAACTTCCGGAGGAACTCCTGGGGGAACTTCCGGAGGAACTCCTGGGGGAACTTCCGGAGGAATTCCTGGAGGAACTTTTGGAGGAATTCCTGGAGGAACTTTCAAAGGAATTCCTGGAGGAACTCTCGGAGGTATTCCTGGAGGAACTTTCAGAGGAATTCTTGGAGGAACTTTCGGAGGAATTCCTGTGGGAACTTCCGGAGGAATTCCTGAAGGAACTTCCGGAGGAATTTCTGGAGGAACTCCTGAATGAACTTTCGGAGGAATTCCTGGAGAAACTTTCGGAGGAACTCCTGGAGGAACTTCTGGAGGAATTCCTAGAGGAACTTGTAGAGGAATTCCTGGAAGAACTTTCGGAAGAATTCCTGAATGAACTTCCGGAGGAATTCCTGGAGGAATTCCTTAATGAACTTTCGGAGGAATTCCTGAAGGAACTTCCGGTGGAATTCCTGGAGGAGCTTCCGGAGGAACTCCTGGAGGAACTTCCGGAGGAATTCCTGGAGGAATTTCCGGAGGAATTCCTGGAGGAACTTCCGGAGGAATTCCTGGATGAACTTCCGAAGGAATTCCTGGAGGAACTTCCTGAAGAATTCCTGGAGGAACTTCCTGAAGAATTCCTGGAGGAACTTCCTGAGGATTTTTCGAAATAACTCCTGGAGGAACTGTCGGTAGAATTCCTGGAGGAACTTCCGGAAGAATTCCTGGAGGAACTTCTAGAGGAATTTCAGGAGGAACTTCCGGAAGAATTCTTGGAGGAACTTGCGGAAGAGTTCCTGGAGGAACTTCGGGAGGAATTCTTGGACGAACTTCCGGATGAGTTGCTGGAGGAACTTTCAGTATAATTCCTGGAGGAATTTTCGGAATAATTCCTGGAGGAACTTTCGGAATAATTCCTGGAGGAACTCCTAGAGTGAACTTCCGGAGGAACTCCTGGGGGAACTTCCGGAGGAACTCCTGGGGGAACTTCCGGAGGAATTCCTGGAGGAACTTCCGGAGGAATTCCTGGAGGAACTTTTGGAGGAATTCCTGGAGGAACTTTCAAAGGAATTCCTGGAGGAACTCTCGGAGGTATTCCTGGAGGAACTTTTAGAGGAATTCTTGGAGGAACTTTCGGAGGAATTCCTGTGGGAACTTCCGGAGGAATTCCTGAAGGAACTTCCGGAGGAATTTCTGGAGGAACTCCTGAATGAACTTTCGGAGGAATTCCTGGAGAAACTTTCGGAGGAACTCCTGGAGGAACTTCTGGAGGAATTCCTAGAGGAACTTGTAGAGGAATTCCTGGAAGAACTTTCGGAAGAATTCCTGAATGAACTTCCGGAGGAATTCCTGGAGGAATTCCTTAATGAACTTTCGGAGGAATTCCTGAAGGAACTTCCGGTGGAATTCCTGGAGGAGCTTCCGGAGGAACTCCTGGAGGAACTTCTGGAGGAATTCCTGGAGGAATTCCATGAGGAACTTCCGGAAGAATTCTTGAATGAACTTCCGGAGGAATTCCTGGAAGTACCTCTAAAGGAACTTGGGGGAATTCCTAGAGGAACGGGCTTATTAACAAAAATAAAAAGAACTTATTAAAATTATCATTTTTCTTAAGGTGACAAAATCTGGTCGAGAACATGATTAAATCGGGACCAAGATTCTTACGCCAAGTTTCATCCACTTCGTCAGTGCCTACCTGGGAGAAGTGCCTGCGGTGAACAATTCATTTCCAGTGCAAAACGCTAACAAACTTGCTGGTTCTGCCATACTAAAATCCAAGATGACTGAATGATAAAATTGACAGATTGAAACACCTGTTTGTATTCATCTTGATCGGGTCGTGATAAAATCGTGGGTAAACATAATCGGGGTGTAACAAAAGCGGGTCAATATTGTATAAGTATTTGTGGATATAATAAATGCGTCTTGAAAAATAAAATGGTTGCTTCTGAAATGTTGCTTCTTAAAATGTAAGAAGAAGAAAATCCGAATACCCCCACCCCGCTCCTGAAAGCGGGATTCATCCTGACCGGTTTTTACGTCGTTTTTTCATTTACATCGAACATATTACGTCGAAAATAAATTACATTCATTCGATTTGAAGGCGAAATATCAAGTACGTCAACTTTTTATTACGTCATTCAGATGTAATAAAACATTATATTCACGACGGCGATGATGTGCATCAAATCTGATGTGATATTACTTTTTATTTTTTACTGTGTGGGTCTTCGCCGCGTTGATACAGATCTTCCAGCTGGTGAGGTACTCTGTCAGGGCATCCAGGCCTCGTTGGAGTTTTGCCACTAGCGCTCTGATCACTCTACCGTTGTAGACGATGGATGTGTCATCTGCGAACAGAGACAGAATGCCGCCTTCTGGAGGTTCTGGCATGTCGGAGGTGAACAGATTGAAAAGCAGGGGCCTGAGGATACTGCCCTGGGGGACGCCTGCGACGATGTTGTGCGCATTGGAACTCGCTCCGCTGATTGAGACCCGGAATGTCCTTGCCGACAGGTAATTGTTGATGATTTTCACCAGGTAGCTGGGAAGATTGTAGCGTTGTAGTTTGTACACCAGGCCATCATGCCATACATTGTCAAATGCCTTCTCGACATCGAGTAAAGGCCATGGCGGATGTTTTCGAGACAAACTTGTTCCGTCTGAGGACGTTGGTAACTCGGGTCAGTTGGTGTACAGTTGACCGACCGCGTCGGAAACCAAACTGTTCCTCGAGCAAGATGTTGAGATTTTCGGCAGACTCAAGTAACCGATGATGAATAGCTTTTTCGAATAGCTTGGATAACCCTGAGAGAAGGCTGATGGGTCGATAACTTTTGGGGGAGGAAGGATCCTTCCCAGGCTTCCGGATGGGGATGACTTTCGCTGACTTCCAGGACGATGGGAAGTAGCTAAGCCGGAGACACTGATTAAAGATAAGCGAGAGGTGCTCAAAGAACGGAGCACTCATGTGTTTGAGCTCGAGATTCAGGATGCCAACCAGACTTCGGCTGGTCAGAATACGTTTGCATGGAGTCCAAGGCCCCGCCCCTTTGGGAGCCGTATATTGGCAACTTAATCCGTGCTGATACAGTTGTTAACTCTGATCATAAAGATTCCGACGCTGGTGAAAATGTTGTGATGCAGTCCGCAAGATCAGATGTCGATGATGAGCGTGGTGACGTTGAAGAAACCAATCTCCAACTCTAATGCTGCCGTGTTACTTACGACAAATTATTTCGAAACGGTGGAAGGATTTTCGGCGTGTGCTACGTGTCGAACAAGCCTGAACCGCGAATCAATTCCCACATTGTCGCAATCAAATGGCTTTACATATCCAAAGTTTCCGTTCAATTTGCCTCCGCTGGACTCACTCACCACAAGACTGGTGTCTCCCAGGATCAATTTCATGCAGTTTCGTCGTTTGCGGCATATTGCAGGTTTGTAGAAAAGTTATTTTACTTAAAAATTTATTACATCAAATAAATATATGATTTTCCTAATCTATTTTCATTTACATGCAACAGGTAATTTGGCAATTATCGGCCAAATTATCAACATTCTAGTCGACGTGGCCCAGATGGTAGGCGTACTTCCTCGCCAACTGGATGACGACTATGCTATCAACTTGTTACACAAATCAAGTTACTTGTCCGGCTACGTGAAGAAAGGTACCGTTAAAGCATGGCTGGACTATCTGGTTACTACACCACTCTACAGGCGGAATGGAATTGTTTTCAATGAAGAAAACTTGGCTGCGATCGGACAAACAGAGCAGACGGATATTTCGGAGGACCGTAGGGCAGTATTCCTTAAAGTCGTCGACGAGATGAACGAGATAGAAATGATGATTGGACAACAACATACACTCATGTGGAATGAAGACAAGTGTCTGGAACTTGCACCGGCACAAAATCAGAAACCTGTCCTGTCTTTTCCCGATATCGTCGGTGTAGCACCAACTTAGAATTCGGAAGTCAGGACTTCCGAACCGAACTTTCTTCCGAAGTTTTATATGTCAAACTAATTGATGCGTTGTTTGACGCATCTTTAGGCGAATACAGCGCACTACTTCCGAAGTTGGGAAAGTTGCCTGTATCTGGAGAAAAATCCAACTTCGGTATAAACGTTCTAACTTTGTTCCGGATAGACAATATTTATCTTGGACATCCGAGATGCTTCAACCGTGAAGTCATGCGGCTGCGGGTATCGGAAGGATTAAACAATACCTTCAAATGCATGGGCACTGCCAACATAACAAGGGCACAGTCCGCAATACCGCAATATCAACGCCAGGGAACATATTCAGAATTTCAAAATAAAATCTTTTACACTTCACGTAATCCTACGTCCAATTGACGGTCGTGTCTCGGATACAACCTTCTACTTTTTAATAGTCAGAGCAGAGCTGCTCCAACCAATTTCTGAGCACGTCTGTAAACATTCAGTTTGAATGCAAACATGTGACGTCACTACTATCTTCGCACAAACTGGTTAGAACACGGTTAGAAAAAAGTGAAAAAAACTCAAAAAGGGCAGTAAAGTGTGGGAGCCCAACGTTAAGTAATCTCATGTTTACAAAGGTTAAGTCAAATTTATCTAACTTTTGGTTAGTGTCTATACAAAATGAAGTACATTTTTCTAACTATTAAGTAAGTTTTACTTAATTTCATGAAAAATTTACCTAAATTTAGTTTTCCACACTAAACTTCCGATTTGAGTGAAAAGTACCTAATATTAGGTTTTTTTTTTTCTAACCGTGTACGGTCTCAGCATGCTCACTTTTTTTTTTGTCTTCAGCGAGACTTTCAGCCCAAGGTTGGCTAGTCTCGTGCACATACTTTTTGTATTCTGTACATGTGGCGATAAAATATGCATCACTCTCGAAATGACATTTTTGGTTACGAGCCTACTGTGTGGCCCCAAATGGCCGGAGCGAAATGTTGTGACGGTAGCTTTTCGTGGGTGCGTGTGCACGCCACGGAGGTTGTCCAGAAGGAGAGGCCGAGTCATGGCTTGCTGCGCACTGATCGACACGCTGAGGTGTTAATGTAAATCACACACTGATGGTAACTTACTCAAACTCCACATTTCCCTTCTTCTCTCATTAAAAAAGGCAAAAAAAACTTCTAGCAGCAATCTTCAAAGAGCATCCTCTTGAGAATGATTCGCAAAAGCATGCTTTGAAAAAATGATTTAAATTGGGATAAACTTACATCCTCGCTTTTCCAAGGAGCAATTCTTGGAAATATCGCATCATTGATTCAAATAGTGTGTGTGAAATTGTTGTTGC
>NW_026943000.1:0-40350 GCF_024139115.2 Armigeres subalbatus | reverse complement strand
TGCATCCCCCAGGACACTAAAATCATCAAAATTTCAATTTTTTCAAAAAGTGCCCTTGTCACTTAGGACATCCAATTATTGCACTACGGCATCAAATATCGAAGTTTCATGCATCTAAAGGACATTTGGGACCAAAAACAAAACTTCGATTTTTTTCGAAATTTGATGTATCCCTATACGGGGAGATTTGCATCCCCCAGGACACTAAAATCATCAAAATTTCAATTTTTTCCAAAATTCCCCTTGTCACTTAGGACATCCAATTATTGCACTACGGCATCAAATATCGAAGTTTCATGCATCTAAAGGACATTTGGGACCTATACGGGGAGATTTGCATCCCCCAGGACACTAAAATCATCAAAATTTCAATTTTTTCAAAAATTCCCCTTGTCACTTAGGACATCCAATTATTGCACTACGGCATCAAATATCGAAGTTTCATGCATCTAAAGGACATTTGGGACCAAAAACAAAACTTCGATTTTTTTCGAAATTTGATGTATCCTTATACGGGGAGATTTGCATCCCCCAGGACACTAAAATCATCAAAATTTCAATTTTTTCAAAAATTCCCCTTGTCACTTAGGACATCCAATTATTGCACTACGGCATCAAATATCGAAGTTTCATGCATCTAAAGGACATTTGGGACCAAAAACAAAACTTCGATTTTTTTCGAAATTTGATGTATCCCTATACGGGGAGATTTGCATCCCCCAGGACACTAAAATCATCAAAATTTCAATTTTTCAAAAATTCCCTTGTCACTTAGGACATCCAATTATTGCACTACGGCATCAAATATCGAAGTTTCATGCATCTAAAGGACATTTGGGACCAAAAACAAAACTTCGATTTTTTTCGAAATTTGATGTATCCCTATACGGGGAGATTTGCATCCCCCAGGACACTAAAATCATCAAAATTTCAATTTTTTCAAAAACTCCCCTTGTCACTTAGGACATCCAATTATTGCACTACGGCATCAAATATCGAAGTTTCATGCATCTAAAGGACATTTGGGACCAAAAACAAAACTTCGATTTTTTTCGAAATTTGATGTATCCCTATACGGGGAGATTTGCATCCCCAAGGACACTAAAATCATCAAAATTTCAATTTTTTCAAAAATTCCCCTTGTCACTTAGGACATCCAATTATTGCACTACGGCATCAAATATCGAAGTTTCATGCATCTAAAGGACATTTGGGACCAAAGACAGAACTTCGATTTTTTTCGACATTTGATGTATCCCTATACGGGGAGATTTGCATCCCCCAGGACACTAAAATCATCAAAATTTCAATTTTTTCAAAAATTCCCCTTGTCACTTAGGACATCCAATTATTGCACTACGGCATCAAATATCGAAGTTTCATGCATCTAAAGGACATTTGGGACCAAAAACAAAACTTCGATTTTTTTCGAAATTTGATGTATCCCTATACGGGGAGATTTGCATCCCCCAGGACACTAAAATCATCAAAATTTCAATTTTTTCGAAAATTCCCCTTGTCACTTAGGACATCCAATTATTGCACTACGGCATCAAATATCGAAGTTTCATGCATCTAAAGGACATTTGGGACCAAAAACAAAACTTCGATTTTTTTCGAAATTTGATGTATCCCTATACGGGGAGATTTGCATCCCCCAGGACACTAAAATCATCAAAATTTCAATTTTTTAAAAATTCCCTTGTCACTTAGGACATCCAATTATTGCACTACGGCATCAAATATCGAAGTTTCATGCATCTAAAGGACATTTGGGACCAAAACAAAACTTCGATTTTTTTCGAAATTTGATGTATCCCTATACGGGGAGATTTGCATCCCCCAGGACACTAAAATCATCAAAATTTCAATTTTTTCAAAAATTCCCCTTGTCACTTAGGACATCCAATTATTGCACTACGGCATCAAATATCGAAGTTTCATGCATCTAAAGGACATTTGGGACCAAAACAAAACTTCGATTTTTTTCGAAATTTGATGTATCCCTATACGGGGAGATTTGCATCCCCCAGGACACTAAAATCATCAAAATTTCAATTTTTTCAAAAATTCCCCTTGTCACTTAGGACATCCAATTATTGCACTACGGCATCAAATATCGAAGTTTCATGCATCTAAAGGACATTTGGGACCAAAACAAAACTTCGATTTTTTTCGAAATTTGATGTATCCCTATACGGGGAGATTTGCATCCCCCAGGACACTAAAATCATCAAAATTTCAATTTTTTCAAAAATTCCCCTTGTCACTTAGGACATCCAATTATTGCACTACGGCATCAAATATCGAAGTTTCATGCATCTAAAGGACATTTGGGACCAAAACAAAACTTCGATTTTTTTCGAAATTTGATGTATCCCTATCCGGGAAGAATTGCCACCCCCAAGACACAAAATCATCAAAATTTCAATTTTTTCCAAAAATTCCCCTTGTCACTTAGGACATCCAATTATTGCACTACGGCATCAAATATCGAAGTTTCATGCATCTAAAGGACATTTGGGACCAAGAACAAAACTTCGATTTTTTTCGAAATTTGATGTATCCCTATACGGGGAGATTTGCATCCCCCAGGACACTAAAATCATCAAAATTTCAATTTTTTCAAAATTCCCTTGTCACTTAGGACATCCAATTATTGCACTACGGCATCAAATATCGAAGTTTCATGCATCTAAAGGACATTTGGGACCAAAACAAAACTTCGATTTTTTCGAAATTTGATGTATCCTCATACGGGGAGATTTGCATCCCCAGGACACTAAAATCATCAAAATTTCAATTTTTTCAAAATTCCCTTGTCACTTAGGACATCCAATTATTGCACTACGGCATCAAATATCGAAGTTTCATGCATCTAAAGGACATTTGGGACCAAAACAAAACTTCGATTTTTTCGAAATTTGATGTATCCCTATACGGGGAGATTTGCATCCCCAGGACACTAAAATCATCAAAATTTCAATTTTTTCAAAATTCCCTTGTCACTTAGGACATCCAATTATTGCACTACGGCATCAAATATCGAAGTTTCATGCATCTAAAGGACATTTGGGACCAAAACAAAACTTCGATTTTTTTCGAAATTTGATGTATCCTCATACGGGGAGATTTGCATCCCCAGGACACTAAAATCATCAAAATTTCAATTTTTTCAAAATTCCCTTGTCACTTAGGACATCCAATTATTGCACTACGGCATCAAATATCGAAGTTTCATGCATCTAAAGGACATTTGGGACCAAAACAAAACTTCGATTTTTTCGAAATTTGATGTATCCCTATACGGGGAGATTTGCATCCCCAGGACACTAAAATCATCAAAATTTCAATTTTTTCAAAATTCCCTTGTCACTTAGGACATCCAATTATTGCACTACGGCATCAAATATCGAAGTTTCATGCATCTAAAGGACATTTGGGACCAAAACAAAACTTCGATTTTTTCGAAATTTGATGTATCCCTATACGGGGAGATTTGCATCCCCAGGACACTAAAATCATCAAAATTTCAATTTTTCAAAAATTCCCTTGTCACTTAGGACATCCAATTATTGCACTACGGCATCAAATATCGAAGTTTCATGCATCTAAAGGACATTTGGGACCAAAAACAAAACTTCGATTTTTTTCGAAATTTGATGTATCCCTATACGGGGAGATTTGCATCCCCCAGGACACTAAAATCATCAAAATTTCAATTTTTTCACAAATTCCCCTTGTCACTTAGGACATCCAATTATTGCACTACGGCATCAAATATCGAAGTTTCATGCATCTAAAGGACATTTGGGACCAAAAACAAAACTTCGATTTTTTTCGAAATTTGATGTATCCCTATACGGGGAGATTTGCATCCCCCAGGACACTAAAATCATCAAAATTTCAATTTTTCAAAAATTCCCCATCTCACTTAGGACATCCAATTATTGCACTACGGCATCAAATATCGAAGTTTCATGCATCTAAAGGACATTTGGGACCAAAAACAAAACTTCGATTTTTTCGAAATTTGATGTATCCCTATACGGGGAGATTTGCATCTCCCAGGACACTAAAATCATCAAAATTTCAATTTTTTCAAAATTCCCTTGTCACTTAGGACATCCAATTATTGCACTACGGCATCAAATATCGAAGTTTCATGCATCTAAAGGACATTTGGGACCAAAACAAAACTTCGATTTTTTCGAAATTTGATGTATCCCTATACGGGGAGATTTGCATCCCCCAGGACACTAAAATCATCAAAATTTCAATTTTTTCAAAAATGCCCTTGTCACTTAGGACATCCAATTATTGCACTACGGCATCAAATATCGAAGTTTCATGCATCTAAAGGACATTTGGGACCAAAAACAAAACTTCGATTTTTTTCGAAATTTGATGTATCCCTATACGGGGAGATTTGCATCCCCCAGGACACTAAAATCATCAAAATTTCAATTTTTTCAAAAATGCCCCTGTCACTTAGGACATCCAATTATTGCACTACGGCATCAAATATCGAAGTTTCATGCATCTAAAGGACATTTGGGACCAAGAACAAAACTTCGATTTTTTTCGAAATTTGATGTATCCCTATACGGGGAGATTTGCATACCCCAGGACACTAAAATCATCAAAATTTCAATTTTTCAAAAATTCCCTTGTCATTTAGGACATCCAATTATTGCACTACGGCATCAAATATCGAAGTTTCATGCATCTAAAGGACATTTGGGACCAAAACCAAACTTCGATTTTTTCGAAATTTGATGTATCCCTATACGGGGAGGTTTGCATCCCCAGGACACTAAAATCATCAAAATTTCAATTTTTTCAAAATCCCCTTGTCACTTAGGACATCCAATTATTGCACTACGGCATCAAATATCGAAGTTTCAT
Source organism: Armigeres subalbatus (assembly GCF_024139115.2). Lineage (NCBI taxonomy): Eukaryota > Metazoa > Arthropoda > Insecta > Diptera > Culicidae > Armigeres > Armigeres subalbatus. The sequence goes on along the minus strand of NW_026943000.1, from coordinate 35,442 downwards.
GCATCTAAAGAACATTTGGGACCAAAAACAAAACTTCGATTTTTTCGAAATTTGATGTATCCTCATACGGGGAGATTTGCATCCCCCAGGACACTAAAATCATCAAAATTTCAATTTTTCAAAAATTCCCTTGTCACTTAGGACATCCAATTATTGCACTACGGCATCAAATATCGAAGTTTCATGCATCTAAAGGACATTTGGGACCAAAACAAAACTTCGATTTTTTTCGAAATTTGATGTATCCTTATACGGGGAGATTTGCATCCCCCAGGACACTAAAATCATCAAAATTTCAATTTTTTCTAAAATTAAACTTGTCACTTAGGACATCCAATTATTGCACTACGGCATCAAATATCGAAGTTTCATGCATCTAAAGGACATTTGGGACCAAAAACAAAACTTCGATTTTTTTCGAAATTTGATGTATCCCTATACGGGGAGATTTGCATCCCCAGGACACTAAAATCATCAAAATTTCAATTTTTTCAAAAATTCCCCTTGTCACTTAGGACATCCAATTATTGCACTACGGCATCAAATATCGAAGTTTCATGCATCTAAAGGACATTTGGGACCAAAACAAAACTTCGATTTTTTTCGAAATTTGATGTATCCCTATACGGGGAGATTTGCATCCCCCAGGACACTAAAATCATCAAAATTTCAATTTTTCAAAAATTCCCCTTGTCACTTAGGACATCCAATTATTGCACTACGGCATCAAATATCGAAGTTTCATGCATCTAAAGGACATTTGGGACCAAAACAAAACTTCGATTTTTTTCGAAATTTGATGTATCCCTATACGGGGAGATTTGCATCCCCCAGGACACTAAAATCATCAAAATTTCAATTTTTTCAAAAATTCCCCTTGTCACTTAGGACATCCAATTATTGCACTACGGCATCAAATATCGAAGTTTCATGCATCTAAAGGACATTTGGGACCAAAACAAAACTTCGATTTTTTTCGAAATTTGATGTATCCCTATACGGGGAGATTTGCATCCCCCAGGACACTAAAATCATCAAAATTTCAATTTTTTCCCCTTGTCACTTAGGACATCCAATTATTGCACTACGGCATCAAATATCGAAGTTTCATGCATCTAAAGGACATTTGGGACCAAAAACAAAACTTCGACTTTTTTCGAAATTTGATGTATCCCTATACGGGGAGATTTGCATCCCCCAGGACACTAAAATCATCAAAATTTCAATTTTTTCAAAAATTCCCCTTGTCACTTAGGCCATCCAATTATTGCACTACGGCATCAAATATCGAAGTTTCATGCATCTAAAGGACATTTGGGACCAAAAACAAAACGTCGATTTTTTTCGAAATTTGATGTATCCCTATACGGGGAGATTTGCATCCCCCAGGACACTAAAATCATCAAAATTTCAATTTTTTCAAAAATTCCCCTTGTCACTTAGGACATCCAATTATTGCACTACGGCATCAAATATCGAAGTTTCATGCATCTAAAGGACATTTGGGACCAAAAACAAAACTTCGATTGTTTTCGAAATTTGATGTATCCCTATACGGGGAGATTTGCATCCCCAGGACACTAAAATCATCAAAATTTCAATTTTTTCACAAATTCCCATTGTCACTTAGGACATCCAATTATTGCACTACGGCATCAAATATCGAAGTTTCATGCATCTAAAGGACATTTGGGACCAAAAACAAAACTTCGATTTTTTCCGAAATTTGATGTATCCCTATACGGGGAGATTTGCATCCCCCAGGACACTAAAATCATCAAAATTTCAATTTTGTCAACAATTCGCCTTGTCACTTAGGACATCCAATTATTGCACTACGGCATCAAATATCGAAGTTTCATGCATCTAAAGGACATTTGGGACCAAAAACAAAACTTCGATCTTTTTCGAAATTTGATGTATCCCTATACGGGGAGATTTGCATCCCCCAGGACCCCAAAATCATCAAAATTTCAACTTTCTCAAAAATTCCCCTTGTCACTTAGGACATCCAATTATTGCACTACGGCATCAAATATCGAAGTTTCATGCATCTAAAGGACATTTGGGCCCACGAACAAAACTTCGATTTTTTTCGAAATTTGATGTATCCCTATACGGGGAGATTTGCATCCCCCAGGACCCTAAAATCATCAAAATTTCAATTTTTTCAAAAATTCCCCTTGTCACTTAGGACATCCAATTATTGCACTACGGCATCAAATATCGAAGTTTCATGCATCTAAAGGACATTTGGGAGCGAAAACAAAACTTCGATTTTTTTCGAAATTTGATGTATCCCTATACGGGGAGATTTGCATCCCCCAGGACACTAAAATCATCAAAATTTCAATTTTTTCAAAAATTCCCCTTGTCACTTAGGACATCCAATTATTGCACTACGGCATCAAATATCGAAGTTTCATGCATCTAAAGGACATTTGGGACCAACAACAAAACTTCGATTTTTTTCGAAATTTGATGTATCCCTATACGGGGAGATTTGCATCCCCCAGGACACTAAAATCATCAAAATTTCAATTTTTTCAAAAATTCCCTTGTCACTTAGGACATCCAATTATTGCACTACGGCATCAAATATCGAAGTTTCATGCATCTAAAGGACATTTGGGACCAAAACAAAACTTCGATTTTTTTTCGAAATTTGATGTATCCCTATACGGGGAGATTTGCATCCCCCAGGACACTAAAATCATCAAAATTTCAATTTTTTCAAAAATTCCCTTGTCACTTAGGACATCCAATTATTGCACTACGGCATCAAATATCGAAGTTTCATGCATCTAAAGGACATTTGGGACCAAAAACAAAACTTCGATTTTTTTCGAAATTTGATGTATCCCTATACGGGGAGATTTGCATCCCCCAGGACACTAAAATCATCAAAATTTCAATTTTTTCAAAAATTTCCCTTGTCACTTAGGACATCCAATTATTGCACTACGGCATCAAATATCGAAGTTTCATGCATCTAAAGGACATTTGGGACCAAAACAAAACTTCGATTTTTTCGAAATTTGATGTATCCTCATACGGGGAGATTTGCATCCCCAGGACACTAAAATCATCAAAATTTCAATTTTTTCAAAATTCCCTTGTCACTTAGGACATCCAATTATTGCACTACGGCATCAAATATCGAAGTTTCATGCATCTAAAGGACATTTGGGACCAAAACAAAACTTCGATTTTTTTCGAAATTTGATGTATCCCTATACGGGGAGATTTGCATCCCCCAGGACACTAAAATCATCAAAATTTCAATTTTTTCAAAATTGTCACTTAGGACATCCAATTATTGCACTACGGCATCAAATATCGAAGTTTCATGCATCTAAAGGACATTTGGGACCAAAAACAAAACTTCGATTTTTTTCGAAATTTGATGTATCCCTATACGGGGAGATTTGCATCCCCCAGGACACTAAAATCATCAACACTCCAACCCTTCCCAAAACTCCCCCTGTCACTTAGGACATCCAATTATTGCACTACGGCATCAAATATCGAAGTTTCATGCATCTAAAGGACATTTGGGACCAAAAACAAAACTTCGATTTTTTTTCGAAATTTGATGTATCCCTATACGGGGAGATTTGCATCCCCCAGGACACTAAAATCATCAAAATTTCAATTTTTTCAAAAATTCTTCTTGTCACTTAGGACATCCAATTATTGCACTACGGCATCAAATATCGAAGTTTCATGCATCTAAAGGACATTTGGGACCAAAAACAAAACTTCGATTTTTTTCGAAATTTGATGTATCCCTATACGGGGAGATTTGCATCCCCCAGGACACTAAAATCATCAAAATTTCAATTTTTTCAAAAATTCCCCTTGTCACTTAGGACATCCAATTATTGCACTACGGCATCAAATATCGAAGTTTCATGCATCTAAAGGACATTTGGGACCAAAACAAAACTTCGATTTTTTTCGAAATTTGATGTATCCCTATACGGGGAGATTTGCATCCCCCAGGACACTAAAATCATCAAAATTTCAATTTTTTCAAAAATTCCCCTTGTCACTTAGGACATCCAATTATTGCACTACGGCATCAAATATCGAAGTTTCATGCATCTAAAGGACATTTGGGACCAAAACAAAACTTCGATTTTTTTCGAAATTTGATGTATCCCTATACGGGGAGATTTGCATCCCCCAGGACACTAAAATCATCAAAATTTCAATTTTTTCAAAAATTCCCCTTGTCACTTAGGACATCCAATTATTGCACTACGGCATCAAATATCGAAGTTTCATGCATCTAAAGGACATTTGGGACCAAAACAAAACTTCGATTTTTTTCGAAATTTGATGTATCCTTATACGGGGAGATTTGCATCCCCCAGGACACTAAAATCATCAAAATTTCAATTTTTTCAAAAATTCCCCTTGTCACTTAGGACATCCAATTATTGCACTACGGCATCAAATATCGAAGTTTCATGCATCTAAAGGACATTTGGGACCAAAACAAAACTTCGATTTTTTTCGAAATTTGATGTATCCCTATACGGGGAGATTTGCATCCCCCAGGACACTAAAATCATCAAAATTTCAATTTTTTCAAACATTCCCCTTGTCACTTAGGACATCCAATTATTGCACTACGGCATCAAATATCGAAGTTTCATGCATCTAAAGGACATTTGGGACCAAACTCAACCCTTCGGTTGTTTTCGAAATTTGATGTATCCCTATACGGGGAGATTTGCATCCCCGAGGACACTAAAATCATCAAAATTTCAATTTTTTCAAAAATTCCTCTTGTCACTTAGGACATCCAATTATTGCACTACGGCATCAAATATCGAAGTTTCATGCATCTAAAGGACATTTGGGAACAAACACACAACTTCGCTTTTTTTCGAAATTTGATGTATCCCTATACGGGGAGATTTGCATACCCCAGGACACTAAAATCAGCAAAATTGCAATTTTGTCAAAAAGTCCCCTGGTCACTTAGGAAATCCAATTATTGCACTACGGCATCAAATATCGAAGTTTCATGCATCTAAAGGACATTTGGGAACAAAAACAAAACTTCGACTTTTTTCGAAATTTGATGTATCCCCATACGGGGAGATTTGCATCCCCCAGGACACTAAAATCATCAAAATTTCAATTTTTTCAAAAATTCCCCTTGTCACTTAGGACATCCAATTATTGCACTACGGCATCAAATATCGAAGTTTCATGCATCTAAAGGACATTTGGGACCAAAACAAAACTTCGATTTTTTTCGAAATTTGATGTATCCCTATACGGGGAGATTTGCATCCCCCAGGACACTAAAATCATCAAAATTTCAATTTTTTCAAAAATTCCCCTTGTCACTTAGGACATCCAATTATTGCACTACGGCATCAAATATCGAAGTTTCATGCATCTAAAGGACATTTGGGACCAAAACAAAACTTCGATTTTTTTCGAAATTTGATGTATCCCTATACGGGGAGATTTGCATCCCCCAGGACACTAAAATCATCAAAATTTCAATTTTTTCAAAATTCCCCTTGTCACTTAGGACATCCAATTATTGCACTACGGCATCAAATATCGAAGTTTCATGCATCTAAAGGACATTTGGGACCAAAACAAAACTTCGATTTTTTTCGAAATTTGATGTATCCCTATACGGGGAGATTTGCATCCCCCAGGACACTAAAATCATCAAAATTTCAATTTTTTCAAAAATTCCCCTTGTCACTTAGGACATCCAATTATTGCACTACGGCATCAAATATCGAAGTTTCATGCATCTAAAGGACATTTGGGACCAAAAATAAAACTTCGATTTTTTTCGAAATTTGATGTATCCCTATACGGGGAGATTTGCATCCCCCAGGACACTAAAATCATCAAACTTTGCATTTTTTCAGTAATGCCCCGTGTCACTTAGGACATCCAATTATTGCACTACGGCATCAAATATCGAAGTTTCATGCATCTAAAGGACATTTGGGATCGGAAACAATACTTCGATTTTTTTCGAAATTTGAGGTATCCTCATACGGGGAGATTTGCATCCCCAGGACACTAAAATCATCAAAATTTCAATTTTTCAAAAATTCCCTTGTCACTTAGGACATCCAATTATTGCACTACGGCATCAAATATCGAAGTTTCATGCATCTAAAGGACATTTGGGACCAAAACAAAACTTCGTTTTTTTCGAAATTTGATGTATCCCTATACGGGGAGATTTGCATCCACAGGACACTAAAATCATCAACATTTCAATTTTTTCAAAATTCCCTTGTCACTTAGGACATCCAATTATTGCACTACGGCATCAAATATCGAAGTTTCATGCATCTAAAGGACATTTGGGACCAAATACAAAACTTCGAGTTTTTTCGAAATTTGATGTATCCCTATACGGGGAGATTTGCATCCCCCAGGACACGAAAATCATCAAAATTTCAATTTTTTCAAAAACTCCCCTTGTCACTTAGGACATCCAATTATTGCACTACGGCATCAAATATCGAAGTTTCATGCATCTAAAGGACATTTGGGCCCCAAAACATACCTTCGATTTTTTTCGAGATTTCATGTATTCCCATACGGGGAGATTTGCATCCCCAGGACACTAAAATCATCAAAATTTCAATTTTTTCAAAAATTCCCCTTGTCACTTAGGACATCCAATTATTGCACTACGGCATCAAATATCGAAGTTTCATGCATCTAAAGGACATTTGGGACAAAAACAAAACTTCGATTTTTTTCGAAATTTGATGTATCCCTATACGGGGAGATTTGCATCCCCCAGGACACTAAAATCATCAAAATTTCAATTTTTTCAAAAATTCCCTTGTCACTTAGGACATCCAATTATTGCACTACGGCATCAAATATCGAAGTTTCATGCATCTAAAGGCCCGTCGGGACCAAAAACAAACTTCGATTTTTTTCGAAATTTGATGTATCCCTATACGGGGAGATTTGCAACCCCCAGGACCCTAAAAACCTCAAAATTTCCATTTTTTCAAAAATTACACTTGTCACTTAGGACATCCAATTATTGCACTACGGCATCAAATATCGAAGTTTCATGCATCTAGAGGACATTTGGGACCAAAAAGAAAGCTTCGATTTTTTTCGAAATTTGGTGTATCCCTATACGGGGAGGTTTGCATCCCCCAGGACACTAAAATCATCAAAATTTCAATTTTTTCAAAAATTCCCCTTGTCACTTAGGACATCCAATTATTGCACTACGGCATCAAATATCGAAGTTTCATGCATCTAAAGGACATTTGGGACCAAAAACAAAACTTCGATTTTTTTCGAAATTTGATGTATCCCTATACGGGGAGATTTGCATCCCCCAGGACACTAAAATCATCAAAATTTCAGTTTGTTCAGAAATTCCCCTTGTCACTTAGGACATCCAATTATTGCACTACGGCATCAAATATCGAAGTTTCATGCATCTAAAGGACATTTGGGACCAAGAACAAAACTTCGATTTTTTTCGAAATTTGATGTATCCCTATACGGGGAGATTTGCATCCCCCAGGACACTAAAATCATCAAAATTTCAATTTTTTCAAAAATTCCCCTTGTCACTTAGGACATCCAATTATTGCACTACGGCATCAAATATCGAAGTTTCATGCATCTAAAGGACATTTGGGACCCAAAACAAAACTTCGATTTTTTTCGAAATTTGATGTATCCCTATACGGGGAGATTTGCATCCCCCAGGACACTAAAATCATGGAAGTTTGACGTTTTTGGAAAGTTTGTCTTGTTCCTTAGGACATCCAATTATTGCACTACGGCATCAAATATCGAAGTTTCATGCATCTAAAGGACATTTGGGACCAAAAACAAAACTTCGATTTTTTTCGAAATTTGATGTATCCCTATACGGGGAGATTTGCATCCCCCAGGACACTAAAATCATCAAAATTTCAATTTTTGCAAAAATTCCCCTTGTCACTTAGGACATCCAATTATTGCACTACGGCATCAAATATCGAAGTTTCATGCATCTAAAGGACATTTGGGACCAAAAACAAAACTTCGATTTTTTTCGAAATTTGATGTATCCCTATACGGGGAGATTTGCATCCCCCAGGACACTAAAATCATCAAAATTTCAATTTTTTCAAAAATTCCCTTGTCACTTAGGACATCCAATTATTGCACTACGGCATCAAATATCGAAGTTTCATGCATCTAAAGGACATTTGGGACCAAAAACAAAACTTCGATTTTTTTCGAAATTTGATGTATCCCTATACGGGGAGATTTGCATCCCCCAGGACACTAAAATCATCAAAATTTCAATTTTTTCAAAACTTCCCCTTGTCACTTAGGACATCCAATTATTGCACTACGGCATCAAATATCGAAGTTTCATGCATCTAAAGGACATTTGGGACCAAAACAAAACTTCGATTTTTTTCGAAATTTGATGTATCCCTATACGGGGAGATTTGCATCCCCCAGGACACTAAAATCATCAAAATTTCAATTTTTTCAAAAATTCCCCTTGTCACTTAGGACATCCAATTATTGCACTACGGCATCAAATATCGAAGTTTCATGCATCTAAAGGACATTTGGGACCAGAAACAAAACTTCGATTTTTTTCGAAATTTGATGTATCCCTATACGGGGAGATTTGCATCCCCCAGGACACTAAAATCATCAAAATTTCAATTTTTTCAAAAATTCCCCTTGTCACTTAGGACATCCAATTATTGCACTACGGCATCAAATATCGAAGTTTCATGCATCTAAAGGACATTTGGGACAAAAACAAAACTTCGATTTTTTTCGAAATTTGATGTATCCCTATACGGGGAGATTTGCATCCCCCAGGACACTAAAATCATCAAAATTTCACTTTTTTCAAAAATTGCCCTTGTCACTTAGGACATCCAATTATTGCACTACGGCATCAAATATCGAAGTTTCATGCATCTAAAGGACATTTGGGACCAAAAACAAAACTTCGATTTTTTTCGAAATTTGATGTATCCTCATACGGGGAGATTTGCATGCCTCAGGATCCTAAAATCATCAAAATTTTAATTTTTGCAAAAATACCTCTGGTCACTTAGGACATCCAATTATTGCACTACGGCATCAAATATCGAAGTTTCATGCATCTAAAGGACATTTGGGACCAAAAACAAAACTTCGATTTTTTTCGAAATTTGATGTATCCCTATACGGGGAGATTTGCATCCCCCAGGACACTAAAATCATCAAAATTTCGGTTTTGTCAAAAATTCCCCTTGTCACTTAGGACATCCAATTATTGCACTACGGCATCAAATATCGAAGTTTCATGCATCTAAAGGACATTTGGGACCAAAAACAAAACTTCGATTTTTTTCGAAATTTGATGTATCCCTATACGGGGAGATTTGCATCCCCCAGGACACTAAAATCATCAAAATTTCAATTTTTTCAAAAGTTCCCCTTGTCACTTAGGACATCCAATTATTGCACTACGGCATCAAATATCGAAGTTTCATGCATCTAAAGGACATTTGGGACCAAAAACAAAACTTCGATTTTTTTCGAAATTTGATGTATCCCTATACGGGGAGATTTGCATCCCCCAGGACACTAAAATCATCAAAATTTCAATTTTTTCAAAAATCCCCCTTGTCACTTAGGACATCCAATTATTGCACTACGGCATCAAATATCGAAGTTTCATGCATCTAAAGGACATTTGGGACCAAAAACAAAACTTCGATTTTTTTCGAAATTTGATGTATCCCTATACGGGGAGATTTGCATCCCCCAGGACACTAAAATCATCAAACTTTCATTTTTTTCAAAAATTCCCCTTGTCACTTAGGACATCCAATTATTGCACTACGGCATCAAATATCGAAGTTTCATGCATCTAAAGGACATTTGGGACCAAACACAAAACTTCGATTTTTTTCGAAATTTGATGTATCCCTATACGGGGAGATTTGCATCCCCCAGGACACTAAAATCATCAAAATTTCAATTTTTTCAGAAATTCCCCTTGTCACTTAGGACATCCAATTATTGCACTACGGCATCAAATATCGAAGTTTCATGCATCTAAAGGACATTTGGGACCAAAAACAAAACTTCGATTTTTTGCGAAATTTGATGTATCCCTATACGGGGAGATTTGCATCCCCAGGACACTAAAATCATCAAAATTTCAATTTTTTCAAAATTCCCTTGTCACTTAGGACATCCAATTATTGCACTACGGCATCAAATATCGAAGTTTCATGCATCTAAAGGACATTTGGGACCAAGAACAAAACTTCGATTTTTTCGAAATTTGATGTATCCTCATACGGGGAGATTTGCATCCCCCAGGACACTAAAATCATCAAAATTTCAATTTTTTCAAAATTCCCCTTGTCACTTAGGACATCCAATTATTGCACTACGGCATCAAATATCGAAGTTTCATGCATCTAAAGGACATTTGGGACCAAAAACAAAACTTCGATTTTTTTCGAAATTTGATGTATCCCTATACGGGGAGATTTGCATCCCCCAGGACACTAAAATCATCAAAATTTCAATTTTTTCAAAAATTCCCCTTGTCACTTAGGACATCCAATTATTGCACTACGGCATCAAATATCGAAGTTTCATGCATCTAAAGGACATTTGGGACCAAAAACAAAACTTCGATTTTTTTTCGAAATTTGATGTATCCCATACGGGGAGATTTGCATCCCCCAGGACACTAAAATCATCAAAATTTCAATTTTTTCAAAAATTCCCCTTGTCACTTAGGACATCCAATTATTGCACTACGGCATCAAATATCGAAGTTTCATGCATCTAAAGGACATTTGGGACCAAAAACAAAACTTCGATTTTTTTCGAAATTTGATGTATCCCTATACGGGGAGATTTGCATCCCCCAGGACACTAAAATCATCAAAATTTCAATTTTTTCAAAATTCCCTTTGTCACTTAGGACATCCAATTATTGCACTACGGCATCAAATATCGAAGTTTCATGCATCTAAAGGACATTTGGGACCAAAAACAAAACTTCGATTTTTTTCGAAATTTGATGTATCCCTATACGGGGAGATTTGCATTCCCCAGGACACTAAAATCATCAAAATTTCAATTTTTTCAAAAATTCCCCTTGTCACTTAGGACATCCAATTATTGCACTACGGCATCAAATATCGAAGTTTCATGCATCTAAAGGACATTTGGGACCAAAAACAAAACTTCGATTTTTTCGAAATTTGATGTATCCTCATACGGGGAGATTTGCATCCCCCAGGACACTAAAATCATCAAAATTTCAATTTTTTCAAAATTCCCTTGTCACTTAGGACATCCAATTATTGCACTACGGCATCAAATATCGAAGTTTCATGCATCTAAAGGACATTTGGGACCAAAACAAAACTTCGATTTTTTCGAAATTTGATGTATCCTCATACGGGGAGATTTGCATCCCCAGGACACTAAAATCATCAAAATTTCAATTTTTTCAAAATTCCCTTGTCACTTAGGACATCCAATTATTGCACTACGGCATCAAATATCGAAGTTTCATGCATCTAAAGGACATTTGGGACCCCAAACAAAACTTCGATTTTTTTCGAAATTTGATGTATCCCTATACGGGGAGATTTGCATCCCCAGGACACTAAAATCATCAAAATTTCATTTTTTTCAAAATTCCCTTGTCACTTAGGACATCCAATTATTGCACTACGGCATCAAATATCGAAGTTTCATGCATCCAAAGGACATTTGGGACCAAAAACAACACTTCGATTTTTCTCGAAATTTGATGTATCCCTCCACGGGGAGATTTGCATCCCCCAGGACACTAAAATAGTCGCACTCTCCATTTTTTCAAAAATTCACCTTGTCACTTAGGACATCCAATTATTGCACTACGGCATCAAATATCGAAGTTTCATGCATCTAAAGGACATTTGGGACCAAAACAAAACTTCGATTTTTTTCGAAATTTGATGTATCCCTATACGGGGAGATTTGCATCCCCCAGGACACTAAAATCATCAAAATTTCAATTTTTCAAAAATTCCCCTTGTCACTTAGGACATCCAATTATTGCACTACGGCATCAAATATCGAAGTTTCATGCATCTAAAGGACATTTGGGACCAAAAACAAAACTTCGATTTTTTTCGAAATTTGATGTATCCCTATACGGGGAGATTTGCATCCCCCAGGACACTAAAATCATCAAAATTTCAATTTTTTCAATAATTCCCCTTGTCACTTAGGACATCCAATTATTGCACTACGGCATCAAATATCGAAGTTTCATGCATCTAAAGGACATTTGGGACCAAAAACAAAACTTCGATTTTTTTCGAAATTTGATGTATCCCTATACGGGGAGATTTGCATCCCCCAGGACACTAAAATCATCAAAATTTCAATTTTTTCCCCTTGTCACTTAGGACATCCAATTATTGCACTACGGCATCAAATATCGAAGTTTCATGCATCTAAAGGACATTTGGGACCAAAAACAAAACTTCGATTTTTTTCGAAATTTGATGTATCCCTATACGGGGAGATTTGCATCCCCCAGGACACTAAAATCATCAAAATTTCAATTTTTTCAAAAATTCCCCTTGTCACTTAGGACATCCAATTATTGCACTACGGCATCAAATATCGAAGTTTCATGCATCTAAAGGACATTTGGGACCAAAAACAAAACTTCGATTTTTTTCGAAATTTGATGTATCCCTATACGGGGAGATTTGCATCCCCCAGGACACTAAAATCATCAAAATTTCAATTTTTTCAAAAATTCCCCTTGTCACTTAGGACATCCAATTATTGCACTACGGCATCAAATATCGAAGTTTCATGCATCTAAAGGACATTTGGGACCAAAAACAAAACTTCGATTTTTTTCGAAATTTGATGTATCCCTATACGGGGAGATTTGCATCCCCCAGGACACTAAAATCATCAAAATTTCAATTTTTTCAAAAATCCCCCTTGTCACTTAGGACATCCAATTATTGCACTACGGCATCAAATATCGAAGTTTCATGCATCTAAAGGACATTTGGGACCAAAAACAAAACTTCGATTTTTTCGAAAATTGATTTTACCTCATACCGGGAATTTTGCATCCCCCAGGCCACTAAAATCAACAAAATTTCAATAATTTCAATAATTCCCCCTGTCACTTAGGACATCCAATTATTGCACTACGGCATCAAATATCGAAGTTTCATGCATCTAAAGGACATTTGGGACCAAAAACAAAACTTCGATTTTTTTCGAAATTTGATGTATCCCTATACGGGGAGATTTGCATCCCCCAGGACACTAAAATCATCAAAATTTCAATTTTTTCAAAAATTCTCCTTGTCACTTAGGACATCCAATTATTGCACTACGGCATCAAATATCGAAGTTTCATGCATCTAAAGGACATTTGGGACCAAAAACAAAACTTCGATTTTTTTCGAAATTTGATGTATCCCTATACGGGGAGATTTGCATCCCCCAGGACACTAAAATCATCAAAATTTCAATTTTTTCAAAAATTCCCCTGGTCACTTAGGACATCCAATTATTGCACTACGGCATCAAATATCGAAGTTTCATGCATCTAAAGGACATTTGGGACCAAAAACTTACTTGCGATTGGTTTCTAAATTTGATGTATCCCTATACGGGGAGATTTGCATCCCCCAGGACACTAAAATCATCAAAATTTCAATTTTTTCAAAAATTCTTCTTGTCACTTAGGACATCCAATTATTGCACTACGGCATCAAATATCGAAGTTTCATGCATCTAAAGGACATTTGGGACCAAGAACAATACTCGGATTTTGTTCGCAATTGGATGTATCCCTATACGGGGAGATTTGCATCCCCCAGGACACTAAAATCATCAAAATTTCAATTTTTTCAAAAATTCCCCTTGTCACTTAGGACATCCAATTATTGCACTACGGCATCAAATATCGAAGTTTCATGCATCTAAAGGACATTTGGGACCAAAACCAAGACTTCGATTTTTGTTGAAATTTGATGTATCCTTATACAGGGAGATTTGCATCCCCCAGGACACTAAAATCATCAAAATTTCAATTTTTTCAAAAATTCCCATTGTCACTTAGGACATCCAATTATTGCACTACGGCATCAAATATCGAAGTTTCATGCATCTAAAGGACATTTGGGACCAAAAACAAAACTTCGATTTTTTTCGAAATTTGATGTATCCCTATACGGGGAGATTTGCATCCCCAGGACACTAAAATCATCAAAATTTCAATCATTTCAAAAATTCGCCTTGTCACTTAGGACATCCAATTATTGCACTACGGCATCAAATATCGAAGTTTCATGCATCTAAAGGACATTTGGGACCAAAAACAAAACTTCGATTTTTTTCGAAATTTGATGTATCCCTATACGGGGAGATTTGCATCCCCCAGGACACTAAAATCATCAAAATTTCAATTTTTTCACAATTCCCATTGTCACTTAGGACATCCAATTATTGCACTACGGCATCAAATATCGAAGTTTCATGCATCTAAAGGACATTTGGGACCAAAACAAAACTTCGATTTTTTTCGAAATTTGATGTATCCTTATACGGGGAGATTTGCATCCCCCAGGACACTAAAATCATCAAAATTTCAATTTTTTCAAAAATTCCCCTTGTCACTTAGGACATCCAATTATTGCACTACGGCATCAAATATCGAAGTTTCATGCATCTAAAGGACATTTGGGACCAAAAACAAAACTTCGATTTTTTTCGAAATTTGATGTATCCCCATACGGGGAGATTTGCATCCCCCAGGACACTAAAATCATCAAAATTTCAATTTTTTCAAAAATTCCCCTTGTCACTTAGGACATCCAATTATTGCACTACGGCATCAAATATCGAAGTTTCATGCATCTAAAGGACATTTGGGACCAAAAACAAAACTTCGATTTTTTCGAAATTTGATGTATCCCTATACGGCGAGATTTGCATCCCCCAGGACACTAAAATCATCAAAATTTCACTTTTTTCAAAATTCTTTGTCACTTAGGACATCCAATTATTGCACTACGGCATCAAATATCGAAGTTTCATGCATCTAAAGGACATTTGGGGCGAAGGCAAAACGTCGATATTTTTGGAAATTTGATGTATCCCTATACGGGGAGATTTGCATCCCCAGGACACTAAAATCATCAAAATTTCAATTTTTTCAAAAATTCCCCTTGTCACTTAGGACATCCAATTATTGCACTACGGCATCAAATATCGAAGTTTCATGCATCTAAAGGACATTTGGGACCAAAAACAAAACTTCGATTTTTTTCGAAATTTGATGTATCCCTATACGGGGAGATTTGCATCCCCCAGGACACTAAAATCATCAAAATTTCAATTTTTTTAAAAATTCCCCTTGTCACTTAGGACATCCAATTATTGCACTACGGCATCAAATATCGAAGTTTCATGCATCTAAAGGACATTTGGGACCAAAACAAAACTTCGATTTTTTTCGAAATTTGATGTATCCCTATACGGGGAGATTTGCATCCCCCAGGACACTAAAATCATCAAAATTTCAATTTTTCAAAAATTCCCCTTGTCACTTAGGACATCCAATTATTGCACTACGGCATCAAATATCGAAGTTTCATGCATCTAAAGGACATTTGGGACCAAAAACAAAACTTCGATTTTTTTCGAAATTTGATGTATCCCTATACGGGGAGATTTGCATCCCCCAGGACACTAAAATCATCAAAATTTCAATTTTTTCAAAAATTCCCCTTGTCACTTAGGACATCCAATTATTGCACTACGGCATCAAATATCGAAGTTTCATGCATCTAAAGGACATTTGGGACCAAAAACAAAACTTCGATTTTTTTCGAAATTTGATGTATCCCTATACGGGGAGATTTGCATCCCCCAGGACACTAAAATCATCAAAATTTCAATTTTTCCCCTTGTCACTTAGGACATCCAATTATTGCACTACGGCATCAAATATCGAAGTTTCATGCATTCAAGGACATTTGGGACCAAAAACAAAACTTCGATTTTTTCGAAATTTGATGTATCCCTATACGGGGAGATTTGCATCCCCAGGACACTAAAATCATCAAAATTTCAATTTTTTCAAAAATTCCCTTGTCACTTAGGACATCCAATTATTGCACTACGGCATCAAATATCGAAGTTTCATGCATCTAAAGGACATTTGGGACCAAAACAAAACTTCGATTTTTTTCGAAATTTGATGTATCCTATACGGGGAGATTTGCATCCCCAGGACACTAAAATCATCAAAATTTCAATTTTTTCAAAAATTCCCTTGTCACTTAGGACATCCAATTATTGCACTACGGCATCAAATATCGAAGTTTCATGCATCTAAAGGACATTTGGGACCAAAACAAAACTTCGATTTTTTCGAAATTTGATGTATCCTCATACGGGGAGATTTGCATCCCCAGGACACTAAAATCATCAAAATTTCAATTTTTTCAAAATTCCCTGTCACTTAGGACATCCAATTATTGCACTACGGCATCAAATATCGAAGTTTCATGCATCTAAAGGACATTTGGGACCAAAAACAAACTTCGATTTTTTTCGAAATTTGATGTATCCCTATACGGGGAGATTTGCATCCCCCAGGACACTAAAATCATCAAAATTTCAATTTTTCAAAATTCCCTTGTCACTTAGGACATCCAATTATTGCACTACGGCATCAAATATCGAAGTTTCATGCATCTAAAGGACATTTGGGACACAAAACAAAACTTCGATTTTTTCGAAATTTGATGTATCCCTATACGGGGAGATTTGCATCCCCAGGACACTAAAATCATCAAAATTTCAATTTTTTCAAAATTCCCTTGTCACTTAGGACATCCAATTATTGCACTACGGCATCAAATATCGAAGTTTCATGCATCTAAAGGACATTTGGGACCAAAACAAAACTTCGATTTTTTTCGAAATTTGATGTATCCCTATACGGGGAGATTTGCATCCCCAGGACACTAAAATCATCAAAATTTCAATTTTTTCAAAAATTCCCTTGTCACTTAGGACATCCAATTATTGCACTACGGCATCAAATATCGAAGTTTCATGCATCTAAAGGACATTTGGGACCAAAACAAAACTTCGATTTTTTTCGAAATTTGATGTATCCCTATACGGGGAGATTTGCATCCCCAGGACACTAAAATCATCAAAATTTCAATTTTTTCAAAATTCCCTTGTCACTTAGGACATCCAATTATTGCACTACGGCATCAAATATCGAAGTTTCATGCATCTAAAGGACATTTGGGACCAAAACAAAACTTCGATTTTTTCGAAATTTGATGTATCCTATACGGGGAGATTTGCATCCCCAGGACACTAAAATCATCAAAATTTCAATTTTTCAAAAATTCCCTTGTCACTTAGGACATCCAATTATTGCACTACGGCATCAAATATCGAAGTTTCATGCATCTAAAGGACATTTGGGACCAAAACAAAACTTCGATTTTTTCGAAATTTGATGTATCCCTATACGGGGAGATTTGCATCCCCAGGACACTAAAATCATCAAAATTTCAATTTTTTCAAAAATTCCCTTGTCACTTAGGACATCCAATTATTGCACTACGGCATCAAATATCGAAGTTTCATGCATCTAAAGGACATTTGGGACCAAAACAAAACTTCGATTTTTTCGAAATTTGATGTATCCTATACGGGGAGATTTGCATCCCCAGGACACTAAAATCATCAAAATTTCAATTTTTCAAAATTCCCTTGTCACTTAGGACATCCAATTATTGCACTACGGCATCAAATATCGAAGTTTCATGCATCTAAAGGACATTTGGGACCAAAACAAAACTTCGATTTTTTCGAAATTTGATGTATCCCTATACGGGGAGATTTGCATCCCCAGGACACTAAAATCATCAAAATTTCAATTTTTTCAAAAATTCCCTTGTCACTTAGGACATCCAATTATTGCACTACGGCATCAAATATCGAAGTTTCATGCATCTAAAGGACATTTGGGACCAAAACAAAACTTCGATTTTTTCGAAATTTGATGTATCCCTATACGGGGAGATTTGCATCCCCAGGACACTAAAATCATCAAAATTTCAATTTTTTCAAAATTCCCTTGTCACTTAGGACATCCAATTATTGCACTACGGCATCAAATATCGAAGTTTCATGCATCTAAAGGACATTTGGGACCAAAACAAAACTTCGTTTTTTTCGAAATTTGATGTATCCCTTACGGGGAGATTTGCATCCCCCAGGACACTAAAATCATCAAAAATTCAATTTTTCAAAAATTCCCTTGTCACTTAGGACATCCAATTATTGCACTACGGCATCAAATATCGAAGTTTCATGCATCTAAAGGACATTTGGGACCAAAACAAAACTTCGATTTTTTTCGAAATTTGATGTATCCTATACGGGGAGATTTGCATCCCCAGGACACTAAAATCATCAAAATTTCAATTTTTTCAAAATTCCCTTGTCACTTAGGACATCCAATTATTGCACTACGGCATCAAATATCGAAGTTTCATGCATCTAAAGGACATTTGGGACCAAAACAAAACTTCGATTTTTTCGAAATTTGATGTATCCCTATACGGGGAGATTTGCATCCCCAGGACACTAAAATCATCAAAATTTCAATCTTTCAAAAATTCCCGTCACTTAGGACATCCAATTATTGCACTACGGCATCAAATATCGAAGTTTCATGCATCTAAAGGACATTTGGGACCAAAACAAAATCTTCGATTTTTTCGAAATTTGATGTATCCCTATACGGGGAGATTTGCATCCCCAGGACACTAAAATCATCAAAATTTCAATTTTTTCAAAAATTCCCTTGTCACTTAGGACATCCAATTATTGCACTACGGCATCAAATATCGAAGTTTCATGCATCTAAAGGACATTTGGGACCAAAACAAAACTTCGATTTTTTCGAAATTTGATGTATCCCTATACGGGAGATTTGCATCCCCAGGACACTAAAATCATCAAAATTTCAATTTTTTCAAAATTCCCTTGTCACTTAGGACATCCACTATTGCACTACGGCATCAAATATCGAAGTTTCATGCATCTAAAGGACATTTGGGACCAAAAACAAAACTTCGATTTTTTCGAAATTTGATGTATCCCTATACGGGAGATTTGCATCCCCAGGACACTAAAATCATCAAAATTTCAATTTTTCAAAATTCCCCTTGTCATAGGACATCCAATTATTGCACTACGGCATCAAATATCGAAGTTTCATGCATCTAAAGGACATTTGGGACCAAAAACAAAACTTCGATTTTTTCGAAATTTGATGTATCCCTATACAGGAGATTTGCATCCCCAGGACACTAAAATCATCAAAATTTCAATTTTTCAAAATTCCCCTTGTCACATAGGACATCCAATTATTGCACTACGGCATCAAATATCGAAGTTTCATGCATCTAAAGGACATTTGGGACCAAAAACAAAACTTCGATTTTTTCGAAATTTGATGTATCCCTATACAGGAGATTTGCATCCCCAGGACACTAAAATCATCAAAATTTCAATTTTTCAAAAATTCCCCTTGTCATAGGACATCCAATTATTGCACTACGGCATCAAATATCGAAGTTTCATGCATCTAAAGGACATTTGGGACCAAAAACAAAACTTCGATTTTTTCGAAATTTGATGTATCCCTATACGGGAGATTTGCATCCCCAGGACACTAAAATCATCAAAATTTCAATTTTTCAAAAATTCCCCTTGTCATAGGACATCCAATTATTGCACTACGGCATCAAATATCGAAGTTTCATGCATCTAAAGGACATTTGGGACCAAAAACAAAACTTCGATTTTTTCGAAATTTGATGTATCCCTATACGGGAGATTTGCATCCCCAGGACACTAAAATCATCAAAATTTCAATTTTTCAAAAATTCCCCTTGTCATAGGACATCCAATTATTGCACTACGGCATCAAATATCGAAGTTTCATGCATCTAAAGGACATTTGGGACCAAAACAAAACTTCGATTTTTTCGAAATTTGATGTATCCCTATACGGGAGATTTGCATCCCCAGGACACTAAAATCATCAAAATTTCAATTTTTCAAAAATTCCCCTTGTCATAGGACATCCAATTATTGCACTACGGCATCAAATATCGAAGTTTCATGCATCTAAAGGACATTTGGGACCAAAAACAAAACTTCGATTTTTTCGAAATTTGATGTATCCCTATACGGGAGATTTGCATCCCCAGGACACTAAAATCATCAAAATTTCAATTTTTCAAAATTCCCCTTGTCTTAGGACATCCAATTATTGCACTACGGCATCAAATATCGAAGTTTCATGCATCTAAAGGACATTTGGGACCAAAAACAAAACTTCGATTCTTTTCGAAATTTGATGTATCCCTATACGGGAGATTTGCATCCCCCAGGACACTAAAATCATCAAAATTTCAATTTTTTCAAAAATTCCCCTTTTCACTTAGGACATCCAATTATTGCACTACGGCATCAAATATCGAAGTTTCATGCATCTAAAGGACATTTGGGACCAAAAACAAAACTTCGATTTGTTTCGAAATTTGATGTATCCCTATACGGGGAGATTTGCATCCCCCAGGACACTAAAATCATCAAAATTTCAATTTTTTCAACAATTCCCCTTGTCACTTAGGACATCCAATTATTGCACTACGGCATCAAATATCGAAGTTTCATGCATCTAAAGGACATTTGGGACCAAAAACAAAACTTCGATTTTTTCGAAATTTTATGTAGCCCTATACGCGGGGCTTTACATCCCCAGGACACTGAAATCATCAAAATTGCAATTTTTCAAAATTCCCCTTGTCACTTAGGACATCCAATTATTGCACTACGGCATCAAATATCGAAGTTTCATGCATCTAAAGGACATTTGGGACCAAAAACAAAACTTCGATTTTTTTCGAAATTTGATGTATCCCTATACGGAGAGCTTTGCATCCCCCAGGACACTAAAATCATCAAAATTTCAATTTTTTCAAAAATTCCCCTTGTCACTTAGGACATCCAATTATTGCACTACGGCATCAAATATCGAAGTTTCATGCATCTAAAGGACATTTGGGACCAAAAACAAAACTTCGATTTTTTCGAAATTTGATGTATCCCTATACGGGAGATTTGCATCCCCAGGACACTAAAATCATCAAAATTTCAATTTTTCAAAAATTCCCCTTGTCTTAGGACATCCAATTATTGCACTACGGCATCAAATATCGAAGTTTCATGCATCTAAAGGACATTTGGGACCAAAAACAAAACTTCGATTTGTTTCGAAATTTGATGTATCACTATACGAGGAGATTTGCATCCCCCAGGACACTAAAATCATCAAAATTTCAATTTTTCAAAAATTCCCCTTGTCACTTAGGACATCCAATTATTGCACTACGGCATCAAATATCGAAGTTTCATGCATCTAAAGGACATTTGGGACCAAAAACAAAACTTCGATTTTTCGAAATTTGATGTATCCCTATACGGGGAGATTTGCATCCCCCAGGACACTAAAATCATCAAAATTTCAATTTTTTCAAAAATTCCCCTTGTCACTTAGGACATCCAATTATTGCACTACGGCATCAAATATCGAAGTTTCATGCATCTAAAGGACATTTGGGACCAAAAACAAAACTTCGATTTTTTTCGAAATTTGATGTATCCCCCCCAGGACACTAAAATCATCAAAATTTCAATTTTTTCAAAAATTCCCCTTGTCACTTAGGACATCCAATTATTGCACTACGGCATCAAATATCGAAGTTTCATGCATCTAAAGGACATTTGGGACCAAAAACAAAACTTCGATTTTTTCGAAATTTGATGTATCCCTATACGGGAGATTTGCATCCCCAGGACACTAAAATCATCAAAATTTCAATTTTTCAAAAATTCCCCTTGTCATAGGACATCCAATTATTGCACTACGGCATCAAATATCGAAGTTTCATGCATCTAAAGGACATTTGGGACCAAAAACAAAACTTCGATTTTTTCGAAATTTGATGTATCCCTATACTGATTTGCATCCCCAGGACACTAAAATCATCAAAATTTCAATTTTTCAACATTTCGCCTTGTGACATAGGACATCCAATTATTGCACTACGGCATCAAATATCGAAGTTTCATGCATCTAAAGGACATTTGGGACCAAAAACAAAACTTCGATTTTTTCGAAATTTGATGTATCCCTATACGGGAGATTTGCATCCCCAGGACACTAAAATCATCAAAATTTCAATTTTTCAAAAATTCCCCTTGTCTTAGGACTTCCAATTATTGCACTACGGCATCAAATATCGAAGTTTCATGCATCTAAAGGACATTTGGAGACCAAAACAAAACTTCGATGTTTTTCGAAATTTGATGTATCCCTATACGGGAGATTTGCATCCCCCAGGACACTAAAATCATCAAAATTTCAATTTTTCAAAATTCCCCTTGTCACTTAGGACATCCAATTATTGCACTACGGCATCAAATATCGAAGTTTCATGCATCTAAAGGACATTTGGGACCAAAAACAAAACTTCGATTTTTTCGAAATTTGATGTATCCCTATACAGGAGATTTGCATCCCCAGGACACTAAAATCATCAAAATTTCAATTTTTCAAAAATTCCCCTTGTCATAGGACATCCAATTATTGCACTACGGCATCAAATATCGAAGTTTCATGCATCTAAAGGACATTTGGGACCAAAAACAAAACTTCGATTTTTTCGAAATTTGATGTATCCCTATACGGGAGATTTGCATCCCCAGGACACTAAAATCATCAAAATTTCAATTTTTCAAAATTCCCCTTGTCACTTAGGACATCCAATTATTGCACTACGGCATCAAATATCGAAGTTTCATGCATCTAAAGGACATTTGGGACCAAAAACAAAACTTCGATTTTTTCGAAATTTGATGTATCCCTATACGGGAGATTTGCATCCCCAGGACACTAAAATCATCAAAATTTCAATTTTTCAAAAATTCCCCTTGTCATAGGACATCCAATTATTGCACTACGGCATCAAATATCGAAGTTTCATGCATCTAAAGGACATTTGGGACCAAAAACAAAACTTCGATCTTGATCTAAATTTGATATATCCCTATACAGTTAGCTTTGCACCCCCCAGCACACTAAAATCATCAACATTTCAATTTTTTCAAAAATTCCCCTTGTCACTTAGGACATCCAATTATTGCACTACGGCATCAAATATCGAAGTTTCATGCATCTAAAGGACATTTGGGACCAAAAACAAAACTTCGTTTTTTTCGAAATTTGATGTATCCCTATACAAGTCGATTTGCATCCCCCAGTCCACTAAACTCTTCAAAATTTCAATTTTTCAAAATTCCCCTTGTCTTAGGACATCCAATTATTGCACTACGGCATCAAATATCGAAGTTTCATGCATCTAAAGGACATTTGGGACCAAAAACAAAACTTCGATTTTTTCGGAATCTGAAGAATAACGTGACGGGGAGAACTGCATCCCCCAGGACACTCAAATCATCAAAATTTCAATTTTTTCAAAAATTCCCCTTGTCACTTAGGACATCCAATTATTGCACTACGGCATCAAATATCGAAGTTTCATGCATCTAAAGGACATTTGGGACCAAAAACAAAACTTCGATTTTTTCGAAATTTGATGTATCCCTATACGGGAGATTTGCATCCCCAGGACACTAAAATCATCAAAATTTCAATTTTTCAAAATTCCCCTTGTCATAGGACATCCAATTATTGCACTACGGCATCAAATATCGAAGTTTCATGCATCTAAAGGACATTTGGGACCAAAAACAAAACTTCGATTTTTTCGAAATTTGATGTATCCCTATACGGGAGATTTGCATCCCCAGGACACTAAAATCATCAAAATTTCAATTTTTCAAAAATTCCCCTTGTCATAGGACATCCAATTATTGCACTACGGCATCAAATATCGAAGTTTCATGCATCTAAAGGACATTTGGGACCAAAAACAAAACTTCGATTTTTTCGAAATTTGATGTATCCCTATACAGGAGATTTGCATCCCCAGGACACTAAAACCATCAAAATTTCACTTTTCTCAAAAATTCCCCTTGTCATTTAGGACATCCAATTATTGCACTACGGCATCAAATATCGAAGTTTCATGCATCTAAAGGACATTTGGGACCAAAAACAAAACTTCGATTTTGTTCGAAATTTGATCTATCCCTATACGAGGAGATTTGCATCCCCTAGGACACTAAAATCATCAAAATTTCATTGTTTTCAAAAATTGCCCTTGTCACTTAGGACATCCAATTATTGCACTACGGCATCAAATATCGAAGTTTCATGCATCTAAAGGACATTTGGGACCAAAAACAAAACTTCGATGTTTTTCGAAATTTGATGTATCCATATACGGGGGGATGTGCATCCCCCAGGACACTAAAATCATCAAAATTTCAATTTTTCAAAAATTCCCCTTGTCACTTAGGACATCCAATTATTGCACTACGGCATCAAATATCGAAGTTTCATGCATCTAAAGGACATTTGGGACCAAAAACAAAACTTCGATTTTTTTCGAAATTTGATGTATCCCTATACGAGTCGATTTGCATCCCCCCGGACACCAAAAGCATCAAAATTTCAATTTTTCAAAAATTCCCCTTGTCACTTAGGACATCCAATTATTGCACTACGGCATCAAATATCGAAGTTTCATGCATCTAAAGGACATTTGGGACCAAAAACAAAACTTCGAATTTTTTGAAATTTGATGTATCCCTATACGGGAGATTTGCATCCCCGAGGACACTACACTCATTAAAATTTCCATTTTTACAAAAATTCCCCTTGTCACCTAGGACATCCAATTATTGCACTACGGCATCAAATATCGAAGTTTCATGCATCTAAAGGACATTTGGGACCAAAAACAAAACTTCGATTGTTTTCGAAATTTGATGTATCCCTATACGGGGAGATTTGCATCCCCCAGGACACTAAAATCATCAAAATTTCATTTTTTTCAAAAATTCCCCTTGTCACTTAGGACATCCAATTATTGCACTACGGCATCAAATATCGAAGTTTCATGCATCTAAAGGACATTTGGGACCAAAAACAAAACTTCGATTTTTTCGAAATTTGATGTATCCCTATACGGGGAGATTTGCATCCCCAGGACACTAAAATCATCAAAATTTCAAGTTTTTCAAAAATTCCCCTTGTCACTTAGGACATCCAATTATTGCACTACGGCATCAAATATCGAAGTTTCATGCATCTAAAGGACATTTGGGACCAAAAACAAAACTTCGATGTTTTTCGAAATTTGATGTATCCCTATACAGGAAGATTTGCATCCCCCAGGACACTAAAATCATCGAAATTTAAATTTTTTACAAAATTCCCCTTGTCACTTAGGACATCCAATTATTGCACTACGGCATCAAATATCGAAGTTTCATGCATCTAAAGGACATTTGGGACCAAAAACAAAACTTCGATTTTTTTCGAAATTTGATGTATCCCTATACGGTGAGATTTGCCGCCCCCCGCCCACTACTACCATCAAAACTTCCATTTCTCCCAAACTTCCCCTTGTCACTTAGGACATCCAATTATTGCACTACGGCATCAAATATCGAAGTTTCATGCATCTAAAGGACATTTGGGACCAAAAACAAAACTTCGAGTTTTATCGAAATTTGATGTATCCCTATACGCAAAGATTTGCATCCCCCAGGACACTAAAATCATCAAAATTTCAATTTTTCAAAATTCCCCTTGTCATAGGACATCCAATTATTGCACTACGGCATCAAATATCGAAGTTTCATGCATCTAAAGGACATTTGGGACCAAAAACAAAACTTCGATTTTTTCTAAATTTGATGTATCCCTATACGGGGAGATTTGCATCCCCCAGGACACTAAAATCATCAACGTTTCAGTTTTTCCAACGATTCCCCTTGTCACTTAGGACATCCAATTATTGCACTACGGCATCAAATATCGAAGTTTCATGCATCTAAAGGACATTTGGGACCAAAAACAAAACTTCGATTTTTTCGAAATTTGATGTATCCCTATACGGGAGATTTGCATCCCCAGGACACTAAAATCATCAAAATTTCAATTTTTCAAAATTCCCCTTGTCTTAGGACATCCAATTATTGCACTACGGCATCAAATATCGAAGTTTCATGCATCTAAAGGACATTTGGGACCAAAAACAAAACTTCGATTTTTTTCAAAATTTGATGTATCCCTATACGGGGAAATTTGCATCCCCCAGGACACTAAAATCATCAAAATTTCAATTTTTTCAAAAATTCCCCTTGTCACTTAGGACATCCAATTATTGCACTACGGCATCAAATATCGAAGTTTCATGCATCTAAAGGACATTTGGGACCAAAAACAAAACTTCGATTTTTTCGAAATTTGATGTATCCCTATACGGGGAGATTTGCATCCCCCAGGACACTAAAATCATCAAAATTTCAATTTTTTCAAAAATTCCCCTTGTCATATAGGACATCCAATTATTGCACTACGGCATCAAATATCGAAGTTTCATGCATCTAAAGGACATTTGGGACCAAAAACAAAACTTCGATTTTTTTCGAAATTTGATGTATCCCTATACGGGGAGATTTGCATCCCCCAGGACACTAAAATCATCAAAATTTCACTCTTTTCCAACATTCCGCTTGTCCGATAGGACATCCAATTATTGCACTACGGCATCAAATATCGAAGTTTCATGCATCTAAAGGACATTTGGGACCAAAAACAAAACTTCGATTTTTTTCGAAATTTGATGTATCCCTATACGGGAGATTTGCATCCCCAGGACACTAAAATCATCAAAATTTCAATTTTTCAAAATTCCCCTTGTCACTTAGGACATCCAATTATTGCACTACGGCATCAAATATCGAAGTTTCATGCATCTAAAGGACATTTGGGACCAAAAACAAAACTTCGATTTTTTTCGAAATTTGATGTATCCCCCAGGACACTAAAATCATCAAAATTTCAATTTTTTCAAAAATTCCCCTTGTCACTTAGGACATCCAATTATTGCACTACGGCATCAAATATCGAAGTTTCATGCATCTAAAGGACATTTGGGACCAAAAACAAAACTTCGATTTTTTTCGAAATTTGATGTATCCCTATACGGGGAGATTTGCATCCCCAGGACACTAAAATCATCAAAATTTCAATTTTTTCCCAAATTCCCCTTGTCACTTAGGACATCCAATTATTGCACTACGGCATCAAATATCGAAGTTTCATGCATCTAAAGGACATTTGGGACCAAAAACAAAACTTCGTTGTTGTAGGAAATTTGATGTAGCCCTATACTTGGAGATTTGCATCCCCCAGGACACTAAAATCATCAAAATGTCAATTTTTTCAAAAATTCCCCTTGTCACTTAGGACATCCAATTATTGCACTACGGCATCAAATATCGAAGTTTCATGCATCTAAAGGACATTTGGGACCAAAAACAAAACTTCGATCTCTTTCGAAATTTGATGTACCCCTATACGGGGAGATTTGCATCCCCCAGGACACTAAAATCATCAAAATTTCAATTTTTTCAAAATTTCCCCTGTTCATTAGGACATCCAATTGTTGCACTACGGCATCAAATATCGAAGTTTCATGCATCTAAAGGACATTTGGGACCAAAAACAAAACTTCGATTTTTTTCGAAATGTGATGTATCCCTATACGGGGAGATGTGCATCCCCCAGGACACTAAAATCATCAAAATTTCAATTTTTCAAAAATTCCCCTTGTCATAGGACATCCAATTATTGCACTACGGCATCAAATATCGAAGTTTCATGCATCTAAAGGACATTTGGGACCAAAAACAAAACTTCGATTTTTTCGAAATTTGATGTATCCCTATACAGGAGATTTGCATCCCCAGGACACTAAAATCATCAAAATTTCAATTTTTCAAAAATTCCCCTTGTCATAGGACATCCAATTATTGCACTACGGCATCAAATATCGAAGTTTCATGCATCTAAAGGACATTTGGGACCAAAAACAAAACTTCGATTTTTTCGAAATTTGATGTATCCCTATACGGGAGATTTGCATCCCCAGGACACTAAAATCATCAAAATTTCAATTTTTCAAAATTCCCCTTGTCATAGGACATCCAATTATTGCACTACGGCATCAAATATCGAAGTTTCATGCATCTAAAGGACATTTGGGACCAAAAACAAAACTTCGATTTTTATCGAAATTTGATGTATCCCTATACGGGGAGATTTGCATCCCCCAGGACACTAAAATCATCAAAATTTCAATTTTTTCAAAAATTCCCCTTGTCATAGGACATCCAATTATTGCACTACGGCATCAAATATCGAAGTTTCATGCATCTAAAGGACATTTGGGACCAAAAACAAAACTTCGATTTTTTCGAAATTTGATGTATCCCTATACGGGAGATTTGCATCCCCAGGACACTAAAATCATCAAAATTTCAATTTTTCAAAAATTCCCCTTGTCTTAGGACATCCAATTATTGCACTACGGCATCAAATATCGAAGTTTCATGCATCTAAAGGACATTTGGGACCAAAAACAAAACTTCGATTTTTTCGAAATTTGATGTATCCCTATACGGGAAGATTTGCATCCCCCAGGACACTAAAATCATCAAAATTTCAATTTTTCAAAAATTCCCCTTGTCACTTAGGACATCCAATTATTGCACTACGGCATCAAATATCGAAGTTTCATGCATCTAAAGGACATTTGGGACCAAAAACAAAACTTCGATTTTTTCGAAATTTGATGTATCCCTATACTTTGCAGGACACTAAAATCATCAAAATTTCAATTTTTCAAAATTCCCCTTGTCATAGGACATCCAATTATTGCACTACGGCATCAAATATCGAAGTTTCATGCATCTAAAGGACATTTGGGACCAAAAACAAAACTTCGATTTTTTCGAAATTTGATGTATCCCTATACGGGAGATTTGCATCCCCAGGACACTAAAATCATCAAAATTTCAATTTTTCAAAAATTCCCCTTGTCATAGGACATCCAATTATTGCACTACGGCATCAAATATCGAAGTTTCATGCATCTAAAGGACATTTGGGACCAAAAACAAAACTTCGATTTTATCGAAATTTTCTGTATCCCTATACGAGGAGATTTGCATCCCCCAGGACACTAAAATCATCAAAATTTCAATTTTTCAAAATTCCCCTTGTCATAGGACATCCAATTATTGCACTACGGCATCAAATATCGAAGTTTCATGCATCTAAAGGACATTTGGGACCAAAAACAAAACTTCGATTTTTTCGAAATTTGATGTATCCCTCTACGGGGAGATTTGCATCCCCAGGACACTAAAATCATCAAAATTTCAATTTTTCAAAAATTCCCCTTGTCATAGGACATCCAATTATTGCACTACGGCATCAAATATCGAAGTTTCATGCATCTAAAGGACATTTGGGACCAAAAACAAAACTTCGATATGTTCGAAATATGATGTATCCCTATACAGGAGATTTGCATCCCCAGGACACTAAAATCATCAAAATTTCAATTTTTTCAAAAATTCCCCTTGTCACTTAGGACATCCAATTATTGCACTACGGCATCAAATATCGAAGTTTCATGCATCTAAAGGACATTTGGGACCAAAAACAAAACTTCGAGTTTTTTCGAAATTTGATGTAGCCCGATACGGGATCTTTGCATCCCCCAGGACACTAAAATCATCAAAATTTCAATTTTTTCAAAAATTCCCCTTGTCACTTAGGACATCCAATTATTGCACTACGGCATCAAATATCGAAGTTTCATGCATCTAAAGGACATTTGGGACCAAAAACAAAACTTCGATTTTTTCGAAATTTGATGTATCCCTATACGGGAGATTTGCATCCCCCAGGACACTAAAATCATCAAAATTTCAATTTTTTCAAAAATTCCCCTTGTCACTTAGGACATCCAATTATTGCACTACGGCATCAAATATCGAAGTTTCATGCATCTAAAGGACATTTGGGACCAAAAACAAAACTTCGATTTTTTCGAAATTTGATGTATCCCTATACATGGAGATTTGCACTACCCAGGACACTAATTTCATCTTAATTTCAATTTTTCAAAATTCCCCTTGTCATAGAACATCCAATTATTGCACTACGGCATCAAATATCGAAGTTTCATGCATCTAAAGGACATTTGGGACCAAAAACAAAACTTCGATTTTTTTGAAATTTGATGTATCCCTATACGGGAGATTTGCATCCCCAGGACACTAAAATCATCAAAATTTCAATTTTTCAAAATTCCCCTTGTCATAGGACATCCAATTATTGCACTACGGCATCAAATATCGAAGTTTCATGCATCTAAAGGACATTTGGGACCAAAAACAAAACTTCGATTTTTTCGAAATTTGATGTATCCCTATACAGGAGATTTGCATCCCCAGGACACTAAAATCATCAAAATTTCAATTTTTACAAAAATTTCCCTTGTCACTTAGGACATCCAATTATTGCACTACGGCATCAAATATCGAAGTTTCATGCATCTAAAGGACATTTGGGACCAAAAACAAAACTTCGATTTTTTCGAAATTTGATGTATCCCTATACGGGAGATTTGCATCCCCAGGACACTAAAATCATCAAAATTTCAATTTTTCAAAATTCCCCTTGTCTTAGGACATCCAATTGTTGCACTACGGCATCAAATATCGAAGTTTCATGCATCTAAAGGACATTTGGGACCAAAACAAAACTTCGATTTTTTCGAAATTTGATGTATCCCTATACGGGAGATTTGCATCCCCAGGACACTAAAATCATCAAAATTTCAATTTTTCAAAATTCCCCTTGTCATAGGCCATCCAATTATTGCACTACGGCATCAAATATCGAAGTTTCATGCATCTAAAGGACATTTGGGACCAAAAACAAAACTTCGATTTTTTTGAAATTTGATGTATCCCTATACGGGAGATTTGCATCCCCAGGACACTAAAATCATCAAAATTTCAATTTTTCAAAATTCCCCTTGTCATAGGACATCCAATTATTGCACTACGGCATCAAATATCGAAGTTTCATGCATCTAAAGGACATTTGGGACCAAAAACAAAACTTCGATTTTTTCGAAATTTGATGTATCCCTATACGGGAGATTTGCATCCCCAGGACACTAAAATCATCAAAATTTCAATTTTTCAAAAATTCCCCTTGTCATAGGACATCCAATTATTGCACTACGGCATCAAATATCGAAGTTTCATGCATCTAAAGGACATTTGGGACCAAAAACAAAACTTCGATTTTTTCGAAATTTGATGTATCCCTATACGGGAGATTTGCATCCCCAGGACACTAAAATCATCAAAATTTCAATTTTTCAAAAATTCCCCTTGTCATAGGACATCCAATTATTGCACTACGGCATCAAATATCGAAGTTTCATGCATCTAAAGGACATTTGGGACCAAAAACAAAACTTCGATTTTTTCGACATATGATTTATCCCTATACGGGAGATTTGCATCCCCAGGACACTAAAATCATCAAAATTTCAATTTTTCAAAATTCCCCTTGTCATAGGACATCCAATTATTGCACTACGGCATCAAATATCGAAGTTTCATGCATCTAAAGGACATTTGGGACCAAAAACAAAACTTCGATTTTTTCGAAATTTGATGTATCCCTATACGAGATTTGCATCCCCAGGACACTAAAATCATCAAAATTTCAATTTTTCAAAATTCCCCTTGTCATAGGACATCCAATTATTGCACTACGGCATCAAATATCGAAGTTTCATGCATCTAAAGGACATTTGGGACCAAAAACAAAACTTCGATTTTTTCGAAATTTGATGTATCCCTATACGGGAGATTTGCATCCCCAGGACACTAAAATCATCAAAATTTCAATTTTTCAAAAATTCCCCTTGTCATAGGACATCCAATTATTGCACTACGGCATCAAATATCGAAGTTTCATGCATCTAAAGGACATTTGGGACCAAAAACAAAACTTCGATTGTTTCGAAATTTGATGTATCCCTATACGGGAGATTTGCATCCCCAGGACACTATAATCATCAATATTTCAATTTTTTAATTAATTCCCCTTGTCACTTAGGACATCCAATTATTGCACTACGGCATCAAATATCGAAGTTTCATGCATCTAAAGGACATTTGGGACCAAAAACAAAACTTCGATTTTTTCGAAATTTGATGTATCCCTATACGGGAGATTTGCATCCCCAGGACACTAAAATCATCAAAATTTCAATTTTTCGAAAATTCCCCTTGTCACTTAGGACATCCAATTATTGCACTACGGCATCAAATATCGAAGTTTCATGCATCTAAAGGACATTTGGGACCAAAAACAAAACTTCGATTTTTTTCGAAATTTGATGTATCCCTATACGGGGAGATTTGCATCCCCCAGGACACTAAAATCATCAAAATTTCAATTTTTTCGAAAATTCCCCTTGTCACTTAGGACATCCAATTATTGCACTACGGCATCAAATATCGAAGTTTCATGCATCTAAAGGACATTTGGGACCAAAAACAAAACTTCGATTTTTTCGAAATTTGATGTATCCCTATACATTGGAGATTTGCATCCCCCAGGACACTAAAATCATCAAAATTTCAATTTTTCAAAAATTCCCCTTGTCACTTAGGACATCCAATTATTGCACTACGGCATCAAATATCGAAGTTTCATGCATCTAAAGGACATTTGGGACCAAAAACAAAACTTCGATTTTTTTCGAAATTTGATGTATCCCTATACAGGGAGATTTGCATCCCCCAGGACACTAAAATCATCAAAATTTCAATTTTTCAAAAATTCCCCTTGTCACTTAGGACATCCAATTATTGCACTACGGCATCAAATATCGAAGTTTCATGCATCTAAAGGACATTTGGGACCAAAAACAAAACTTCGATTTTTTTCGAAATTTGATGTATCCCTATACAGGGAGATTTGCATCCCCCAGGACACCAAACACATAAAAATATCATCTTTCCCCAAAAATCCCCCTTGTCACCTAGGACATCCAATTATTGCACTACGGCATCAAATATCGAAGTTTCATGCATCTAAAGGACATTTGGGACCAAAAACAAAACTTCGATTTTTTCGAAATTTGATGTATCCCTATACGGGAGATTTGCATCCCCAGGACACTAAAATCATCAAAATTTCAATTTTTCAAAATTCCCCTTGTCATAGGACATCCAATTATTGCACTACGGCATCAAATATCGAAGTTTCATGCATCTAAAGGACATTTGGGACCAAAAACAAAACTTCGATTTTTTCGAAATTTGATGTATCCCTATACGGGAGATTTGCATCCCCAGGACACTAAAATCATCAAAATTTCAATTTTTCAAAAATTCCCCTTGTCATAGGACATCCAATTATTGCACTACGGCATCAAATATCGAAGTTTCATGCATCTAAAGGACATTTGGGACCAAAAACAAAACTTCGATTTTTTCGAAATTTGATGTATCCCTATACAGGAGATTTGCATCCCCAGGACACTAAAATCATCAAAATTTCAATTTTTCAAAAATTCCCCTTGTCATAGGACATCCAATTATTGCACTACGGCATCAAATATCGAAGTTTCATGCATCTAAAGGACATTTGGGACCAAAAACAAAACTTCGGTTTTTTTCGAAATTTGATGTATCCCTATACGAGGTGTTTTGCATCCCCCTGGACACTAAAATCATCAAAATTTCAATTTTTTCAAAAATTCCCCTTGTCACTTAGGACATCCAATTATTGCACTACGGCATCAAATATCGAAGTTTCATGCATCTAAAGGACATTTGGGACCAAAAACAAAACTTCGATATCTTTCGAACTTCGATGTATCCCTAAACGTAGATCTTTGCATCCCCCAGGACACTAAAATCATCAAAATTTCAATTTTTTCAAAAATTCCCCTTGTCACTTAGGACATCCAATTATTGCACTACGGCATCAAATATCGAAGTTTCATGCATCTAAAGGACATTTGGGACCAAAAACAAAACTTCGATTTTATCGAAATTTGATGTATCCCTATACGGGCGATTTGCATCCCCAGGACACTAAAATCATCAAAATTTCAATTTTTTCAAAAATTCCCCTTGTCACTTAGGACATCCAATTATTGCACTACGGCATCAAATATCGAAGTTTCATGCATCTAAAGGACATTTGGGACCAAAAACAAAACTTCGACTTTTTTCGAAATTTGATGTATCCCTATACGGGTAGATTTGCATCCCCCAGGACACTAAAATCATCAAAATTTCAATTTTTTCAAAAATTCCCCTTGTCACTTAGGACATCCAATTATTGCACTACGGCATCAAATATCGAAGTTTCATGCATCTAAAGGACATTTGGGACCAAAAACAAAACTTCGATTTTTTTCGAAATTTGATGTATCCCTATACGGGGAGATTTGCATCTCCCAGGACACTAAAATCATCAAAATGTCAATGGTTTCCAAAATTCCCCTTGTCCCTTAGGACATCCAATTATTGCACTACGGCATCAAATATCGAAGTTTCATGCATCTAAAGGACATTTGGGACCAAAAACAAAACTTCGATTTTTTTCGAAATTTGATGTATCCCTATACGGGAGATTTGCATCCCCCAGGACACTAAAATCATCAAAATTTCAATTTTTCAAAAATTCCCCTTGTCATAGGACATCCAATTATTGCACTACGGCATCAAATATCGAAGTTTCATGCATCTAAAGGACATTTGGGACCAAAAACAAAACTTCGATTTTTTCGAAATTTGATGTATCCCTATACAGGAGATTTGCATCCCCCAGGACACTAAAATCATCAAAATTGCAACGATGTCAAAAATCCCGCTGGTCACGTAGGACATCCAATTATTGCACTACGGCATCAAATATCGAAGTTTCATGCATCTAAAGGACATTTGGGACCAAAAACAAAACTTCGATTTTTTCGAAATTTGATGTATCCCTATACGGGAGATTTGCATCCCCAGGACACTAAAATCATCAAAATTTCAATTTTTCAAAATTCCCCTTGTCATAGGACATCCAATTATTGCACTACGGCATCAAATATCGAAGTTTCATGCATCTAAAGGACATTTGGGACCAAAAACAAAACTTCGATTTTTTCGCAATTTGATGTATCCCTATACGGGGAGATTTGCATCCCC
>NW_026942999.1:0-3775 GCF_024139115.2 Armigeres subalbatus | reverse complement strand
GTGAGAAATGAGATGTGTAAAGTGAGACGTTTCACTTCTCACTACTTACTTCCTACTTCTTACTGTGAAAAGTGAGTAGTGTGAAGTGAGAAGTAAGGCGTCTCACTACTCATTTCTCACTCCTCACTTTTTACAGTGAGCAGTGTGAAATGAGGAGTGAGTAGTGAGAGGTCTCAAATCTCACTCCTCATTTCTCATTTCTCTCAGCAAAAGTGAGAAGCGCTTACTGAGCAGTGAGACATCTCACGTCTAACTACTCACTTCGCGGTTTTCACTCTTTACAGTGAGAAGTGAGTAGTGAGACGTCTCACTTATCATATCGTACCACTCATTTTTTACAGTGTAAAGTAATAAATAAGGAGTGAGACGTCTCACTTCTCACTTCTCATGAAAGCGTGTCTCGGGAACAAAACTACAAAGAAGCAAGGTTCAATTTGATACATGTACGTTATATAAAGAGTTGGCCTTAGTCTTAGAACTTAGAATAACGAATAATAGCATATGATACGTGGTCCGCCGTGCGGCGTAGTTTATTATTGCAGGTATTACATGACCAATAGACGCCGGTCATTTCCGGATGATGCTTCTGATCTTATTGATAAGTTGCTTCGTGTCTTTGGCCTTCCAATCACTTTTGGATACAATTGAGTTAAAAGCCTTTAACAGTTTTCGAAACATTTTCACAACTTAAACTGTTGAAGTAATAGTGTGTGGGAAACTATTTTCTGATTATGTAAGGATCCATTTACATAAGGAAATATTTCTTTACAAAGCATTAATGCTCTCATAGAAAAGTATTGAAGTATTGAATTTCCCGTTTTTTGTGACCATCCATTAGTACAGGTTAGTACTATTCTATTTAACTCCACCACTTTTTTGTAACTTTGCAGCTACGTATTTCGACCACATGAACGGGCTTGGTGGTCATATGGCTACCGCTTCTGCCTCATACGCAGGAGGTCGTGGGTTCAATCCCAGGCCCGTTCCATTCTCCTTTTTTGTATCTTTTCATATATTTCTCATGTTCCAGCAATCGCTAGAACTGGAAATAGGCTTTCATACCATTTCTATCTTCTATCCCTATAACTTCAACTTGATTAGATCTAGCAGGTAACTGTTCGTTCGTTTCGGCATCGAATTAGAATACTACACCACCCTTTCATTACTACCACATTGGCAACCCTTTAACCAAGACGAACCTCTGCCATAAATCCTAACTCCCAGATTCCATGAAATTCCGCAGGAACTCGTGGCGAGTGCAGAGGTGTTTTCGGCTTGCAGTGGGCGAGTGACTGCATCATCAATTCCTTCCCATCCCCGATGACCGTGAGGACGTGGCCAGCGCCGTTATCGACCTTCCAAAAATACTACTGTGCACATTGAGGTTGGAGTGCAAATCCCATGCTTCCATCCATTGGTTCCCTGTGCAATTGTGATTGTTCTGGTCGATCACGGAGTAGCAACTACGAAATGCACGGTCATCATCACGCTCATGCATGCATGCTGCTTTGCAGCTACGTATTTCAAACTCAACAGTAAGGCCGTCTTCAGTGAATCTTACTTATTCAAAAAATAATTTTATTATAAAAGATGATCTATTTGTTAGCTAAATTTCCTTTGTTGATAACGTAATAATACATTTTGTAAGGTCAATGGACAGTGTTGCAAAACGTGACTAAAGTTACTGTTGTCATAGTCTTCTTCTTCTTCTTCTTCAATGTCTCTACATTTCAACTGGAACTTGGCCTGCTGTGCAACTTAGCATTCTATTTGCATTTCCTCTGATATTTTTTTGTCTTTATTAGCGAGACTTTCAGCCCTGGGCTGGCTCGTCTCGTTCCTCAGATAATAATTGAAAGCTATTCTATGTCCGCCATTGCATGAGTATGTATCTTGTGTGGCAAGTACAATGGATACACTATGCCCAGGGTGTCGAGAATGTTTCCCACCCGAAAACACCCTAGACCGGACCGAGAATCGAACTCGCTATCTCTGGATTGGCAATCCTACGCCTTTGCTCGCAAGGCTACTGGAGACCCCATGTCATATTGTATTCCATAAAAACTTCGAACGGCTTGTGCTCTGTTAAATTAAAATCAAATTAGCTCATAAATTTGAATGGCTATTGAAATAGCAAATGTTTTCGTTCAAGCAATGGGAAGAGAGAAAGTCAAAAATGTTTATTAAAAACTAGCAGACCCGACGAACTTCGTTTCGCCTAAAATTGATTTATTCTCTAATTAGATCTAAAGTTATGCAGAAATTTATGTTTCATTTGTATGGGAGCCCCCCTTTCAAAAGCGGGGAGGGGTCTCCAACCATCTTAAGAACCTTCACCAGCCCCAAAAACCTCTGCATACAAATTTTCACGTCGATCGGTTCAGTAGTTTCCGAGTCTATAAGGTTCAGACAGACAGCAATGCATTTTTATGTATATAGATTGTATGTTAAGCAGTGTGTGATTGCGATGCGGTAGCTTTATACAACTGTTATCTTTGTTTAAATAACTGATTAGACATAGGAAATAAATCCCAGTTCATTCGATTCAAGAGTCCATATTGAATAGAATCAATTAATTTGAGCTTGAGCTTGAGCTTGAGCTTGATTGACTGCTCGTAGTTGCTACTCTATTATGACCAGATCAGCTGTTCTTGCACAGGGAACCAACAGATGTTTGCTTGGGACTAGCACACATCTTCAATGTACAAGTACTGGTGATCTCATTTGTTAGGTCATACTGGCGCCTGCCACGTCAGAATGCAAGTCAATGTAGGGAAGGGGGAGGAAATGATGATGCAATCACTCGCCCACTGCAAGCCGAATATACCTCTGCACTTGCCACGAGTTCATGCGGAATTTGTTGGAATTTCTGGGTTAGGTTGGAGAGGCAGGGGTCCGTCTTGGTTAACGAGCTGCCAATGTGATAGATAGGAGAAGGTAACTGATGGAATTTCTAATTGGATGAAGGAAACGAGCTCTATAGTTCATTTCCAATTCTAGCAGATTACTGTTAGAATACTCAAGTTGAAGGTATAGGAATAGTAATGGAAATGGTATGGAAGTCCATTTCCAGTTCTAGCGATTGCTAGAACATAAGAAATAAAGAGAAAGATAAAAAGTAGGAGAATGGAACGGACCTGGGATTGAAACCATGACCTCCTGCGTATGAGGCAGAAGCAGTAGCCATATGACTACCAAGCCCGCCTCGAAACAAGAGATATCACGCACTGAACTGATTAATTTTATCGCCGGCCGCACAACACAGAACACAATAATTCGGCCGACCGCGCGATCGTCCTGCTGTCCGAAACAAGAGAGATCACGCACAGAACTGATTAATTTTATTATCGGCCGCGCAATGCAGAACACAATAATTCGGCCGACCGCGGGATCGTTCTGCTGTCCGAAACAAGAGAGATCACGCACAGAACTGATTAATTTTATTACCGGCCGCGCAATGCAGAACACAATAATTCGGCCGACCGCGCGATCGTTCTGCTGTCCGAAACAAGAGAGATCACGCACAGAACTCATTGAATAGAATCAATCAATTTGAATGACAAACAAACAACTTTTATTGCAACTTTGTTCTTACATTTGTATCCTTTATATTCTGTACTGAAAAAAGGCTTTATTTGTAGCTAATTTAAAGGAATATGTCTTTTCTGTAATTATGAGCAGAATATTTATTTCCACAAATATGAGACTATTCAGCTTTTCAGTTCTAGTCTCAGTACCAACATTCTCTATCGTTGATATGCATAGTGTATAGTGT
>NW_026942998.1:0-1000 GCF_024139115.2 Armigeres subalbatus | reverse complement strand
GGCAAGTTTGTCTCCTCGATGAAAACGTGTTTTGATGCTGTGTGCGAGTAGGAAATTCCTCCTGACGATCGAAACTCACACCAACAGCATTGAGCAACTTTGACAGGTTGGAGAATAATTACACTGACTGGGTTGCAGCGATTTTAAATTGATCTCTTGACATCAACTGCATGAATTGTTTACATATCAGAGATTAATGTTTGATGATTAAAACATCGAATTAGGCAATCAAATCATTGCAAATCATCAAAATAGATCCTCTCGATCGCGATCTAAATTTTCATGCACACAAGCACGGGTTTGTACAATTTCTAAACCGGGACTCGGATACACTCACACCAACTTGCT
Source organism: Armigeres subalbatus (assembly GCF_024139115.2). Lineage (NCBI taxonomy): Eukaryota > Metazoa > Arthropoda > Insecta > Diptera > Culicidae > Armigeres > Armigeres subalbatus. The sequence goes on along the minus strand of NW_026942998.1, from coordinate 652 downwards.
CCACCACTGCAGCATAACGAATAAGCAGGTTCAAAACACAACTACAACACCCGACCACCCAAAGAAGTATGAGAGTAAGGAAGATAATAACACATTCCATACATTTCACCAAAATTGCATTTTACGATAATTTTCACCGATTGCATCCACATGGTCATGACTTAACGATCAAACTACGACTATTAGGTCAATTATTCCACCCTCGATTTTCCGATCAACTCATCCGATTCAGCCAGAATCACTGGGAATGATTGTGGTCCTGATTGGTGCTCCAGCAGGGCGCTCCAGCGCTGATTGGGACCCCTTCTCGGTGATTTAGTACCACCACTAATACAAACACACGCATATGGGCATTCGCGTATACGCGCTACCGCGAGTCAAAACGCAAAACAACAACCGATCGCGGGGTCGTCAAGCATCGGCCAGTTCTTCAGGTAAACTGAGCGAAACGGTTCCACGGTTGGTAACTTTAAGTTCGGCTGCTGCATCTGCGGATCTGGTCGCGTATCGCGCGCGGATAATGGACCAGACAAGCCGAGCGCCACCATCTGGCATGGGTGGCGACTTAGGGAAACCCTCGCGAAACGGTTCACGATGGTTCGTGGATTGGATGGAGTTCTGAATTTGGTGTTGGAAAGCTTGCATCAAGTAT
>NW_026942997.1:0-9791 GCF_024139115.2 Armigeres subalbatus | reverse complement strand
GACGTTTGCCCAACCCCTAGTTATATCTCACCTCACAGGATTGTGCAAGGTTTTTACCAGTTCAGGAAATTTCCGCTTCTCACAGCATGTACAAAGAAGTTAACTATTAGTAGTAGTTTGCAACTTTAGTAAAAGCGCGGTTTATACCCTCTTAGAAACAGTCAGAGGCGCTTGCTTAAGATCAAGGTGGATCAGTACGTGCATTTTCAATGGCTTCTAACAAACAAAAGCTAAGGTTAAAGGACTAAGAAAATAATTGTAACACGAGAATTTTTTTTCGCCGGAGTGCCTTGCAAAATATTTATAACTTATTTAACCAAGATAGTAAAGCTGCCAGTCTCGGTACAACGGCTTTGAGTCCAAAAATATATTTCTTTTTTCTGTTGTCACAATCCGTTTTACTTCTGCTGTTTTCGGTCACCAGTGGTTCCTAAGTACACGAAAGCCTTCAAACATCTCGACTTCAGTCACCACTGATATAAATTCGTGGTGATGCACGTTTCCTTTGAGCATGTCTCAACATGTTCGTTATTCGTCTCAACGTGCTAATGACAAGTCCTTTCACTTAAAGTTCCACTTTCAGCATGACTTCATACATTTTTTGCTACGCATAATCTATAAAATAGACACGTAGCTTTTTCAAGTTGTAGTAATGAGCAATTATCCTGGAGTTTCTATTCTATATATAACAATTGTCGTTTTATAAACCCTGATTTTTCCTTTCTGTCTTTCAAATGTTCAGCAAAATAATTTTGCCAGTTTGACAACTTAGAAATGGAAAATGTATTTTGTTACCTGGACTCAATTATATGCGATCAAATGCGTCGTCTGCTTGTCCTCAAAATTACCTGCGCAGATGTTGGTTGATATCGTTGGATCCGTTGTATCAAAAGTTAAGAAGTCGAAGGAAGGTGCTTCCAGAAGATAATAAATCGGTCATTGAAAGTGTGGAAAGCGATGACAATAAAGGAACGAATGTTAAATCCTGTTGAATTTGGAACAACTTCTTCCTTTGGCATCACAAACTTGGTATTTCACGTTATAAATAAATGCAAGATGAAGCTTTGTTTCGAGGAGTGATATTAATATTGATAAGTTAACAAACTTAACATGGTTTATGAGGAACTCTTTAAAAATCATTCTTTAACTTTAACTAATTCTATCGATTTTCACATTTTCCGTCTCTTCTACAAAGCTAACAAACTAGCAAAATTATATGTTTTTGCCAAAGAACATTGTAACTTTCATCTCTTTATAAAACAAAAGTTATTCTAACATTAAGATTTTTTCATAGGTTTACAAGTTTTTAACACAGCATCTGAGAAAGACTAATCCTTGTCGATAAAAAGTTTTCAACGTCAGTGCATAAAATGAAATAAGCTTAATTTTGGTACATCGTGAAGAAATTTGCAAGACTCCTTGCAATTAAGGGAGTAATCACAAGTAAAATACCTCTTAAAAATATGTATAATTTAGAGACAATTTTTGTTGTATGTGAGATGGAAATGTGCTGGCAAATGTTCAAAAGCAAAAAATACAATTTTGGCTTGTTAAATAAACTTTGTAGAAGAGACGGAAATGGGAAAATCACTTGGAAAGAGTTAGAATGAAAATAAGATTTTAATGAGCTTTTAAGTACAAAACGACTTTTGTTTGTTATATAAGATAAGAGATAGAAACTGATATTCTAGCAAAGTTTTAATGTATTATCACTGATTTACTAAATTGCGGAAGATACTCACGTGTCTTAATCCTTATTCTTGTGGAAAATAATTTCAACTCACTTTCTTAGGGGTATCAATCATCAAACTGTTTTACCGAAAGATGTGCCGTATTCTAATATCCTTAAAACTCTCTGTATGTTAAGATCAACCTACATCCAAAATCAATATCTTTTCGAGCTTTTAAATTGAATTTTATCGTGAAAATGACGAAATAAATATCACTGATAAGTTGGCGCGGCTAAAACCAGTAAGGATGTCGCGAAAGCGTACCACACTCGTGTCATTTACTGAGACGTTTTCGTGTAGAAATACCGCAAATGGATTAGTTAAAAACAGACAACGAAAGACCATTACTGTCACTACGTGAATCTTCTTGTAATCTTTTGTAATCTTGTAATATCAATGCACCTTCCTGACCATAGCTTCATTCAGCGTTGTGTATTTAATACCGTTGAGCGATATATGCCCACTGGGCAACACGTCCGGTGTGCACTGCACCAAGATCTCCTTAGATGCAACCGAATTGAGATCTTACTTAAGGCTCCCAAGGGTCCGTTTCGTTGTGATATGTTGCCATAAAATAGAAATATATAGTACCTGCTTTTCTAATCTACGGGAAGACGAATTTAATAATGACATGATTAGTTACAAGTAAATTCATTCATCTATCAGATGAACGAGCTCACTGCAATTAAAATATAAACAGAATTTTACATTTACCCGTAATTCACAGAAGATGTTGGGATTAATCCTTGAAGTGTTCACCGCCAGAACACAGACTTCTGTATTGACGGTGGTTGCCAAGAATGGTCATCACTATCACTAAGGATAATGAACCGGAATAATAAGATTTTCTTCATCAATGGTCAGTTCCAGCTGGAAAGAGGTAGATAGTGCAAGAATTAAATGCTTTCACTCGCCAGCCCGCAAAACATTAGTAAGCAACTGTCTAGCCTACAAAGATAAAAGAAGGTACTAATAATTCTGTCTTTATTGAATGGATATCACATACCACTTGACACTGAATCAACTTAACCAAAAACATATCCTCAATACTTTCTAACAATTGATAACTGTGGTTATAGTTTCTATTATTGGGTCCATAGATACCTACTTGGTTCAATCTAGGATTCCAAATCGGATAAATTAATTCAGTTGCAACTAAAAAGCCATCCTCAACGCTTTGGTTGTCAATAATTTCCATAATAAGGAACCTTTAAAGGTTATAACTTCGTTCAATCCTCACATCTGTTGGCAATAAAACTCAATCTCAACCGCCCTGAAACCGCTTTCTAAACACATAACTGCCCCTGGAGCATAAGCCACCACATGCGAACCCACAGTGACTGACAACCGAGATTTGGCCCACACTAATTATACTGTTGTGAGTTTACACCTCTCCTGGCCAAAGCGACGCTGAAAACATGTTTCTAACTGTTTGATGCCTAAAAATAAAATAATTAAACTACCATTATATTAAATCTTACACTTTTGATCGAACCTGGCTGATATTCGCGTTAAACAATGTGTTCCATGAGTGCTGATCATCTGGCGCATGACATCACCTGAATCGGCGAATACAATATCTCGGTTTGAACGCATGCAGTTTAAACCTCTCTTGCGCTAAGTAACGTTGAAACCTTAACTTTTAGGGAATTCCATCTGTAGAAACAAATTATACTGAAATTGGTGCGGCAAGCCAGCGCACTATTAGCCAATTTAGTTGAACCCTGACTACCCAATGCCATTATACTGGCCTGTTCGAGAGTCATCCATGGCACTTTGGTCTCAATTAATTCGTTTTCTTTTAAATTGGTATAACAATTGCCACCTCACGCTTACCCCCATATTAGTAATATGCTAGAACGAATAAGTTTGACTTATTACTATACCAGCAGTATGGTAAAAGCACGAAGTAATCAATTGGGCCAGCCTACCACCCTTTACTGTCACTCGTGAATGTTCCCTAAAACTACGCACGATCCGGATCCAATCGTCTCCTTTGACCAACTTAATCAGCTATCCGGAAATCCGTGTTTGTTCATGCTTGAAATATTAGAAGGATCTTGAAACTAATTACATCATATATGGTATCAATTTCTTCCACCCTTTGAAGCCTCCCAAATATGCAAATGCGCTTTTACTACAAAGCACGTTAATGGGGCAACAGCAATTGTCCTGGTAAAACAACTTTAACAAGTGCATTTTCATTTTATTCTATATCATATTGCAGAACTCACGCGGCAAAATACCATTATCATTTCACTATTCCATTTATCACTAGTAGATGTTTATCGCCATTTACGTCACAATAGTCGTTACGGGTACACAATTTATGCATTTAATGGTATGTAGAGTAGTAAAATCATATCACATACAGTAATATTATTTATAAATATTGTTTCTTCCTTATTTTCTTCGCCGCCCCGTCTACAATCAATCAACAATTCTCTTTGCAGGCAGTATGTCTTTTCTAATAATTCTATATTTTACGACACTTGACGCATGCCTTTTTAACATTAGAAATATTTAATATTGAGAACGTAACCACATACAAGCAATAGATAGCGTTCAAGAAGTTCAGTTTTCTGTAAACTTAGCCTAACAACCAATTAATCAAAACCAAAAATCAAGTGAAAAAGTTCCAAATAAAGTAATTCAGGTATGTTAAAATTCTAGATAAATATATCTTCTATGATTTTCGAATTTCCAATCATTCGTAACATAACGTAAGTATTGATTGCAAATTCTCAGATAAAATTTAGGAAAGAAACACATACAGTTTTTTTTAATCAGATCAGGTCATTATAATCTAATGCTTTATAAGCAAAGAAAATTGACTTCGTTTTGGTACCGTGAAAATTGTAGTAATTTATCACGCCTCCTTGAACTGCTCTTGGCAATTAATTCCTCTAATATTCGTTTCTTTTGGGCGTGATAACTTTTTTTCAAATTTTAGTGAATCAAATTCACCAATCATCATAGAAGACTCTATAAAAGCCATGATTTCTAGGTAGCATTGTGGTTGGTGGTAGTTGAGTTTACACTTATCGTAGTTTGCTCTACATCTTCAGAGCACCTGTAAACTGCCTATTACGGATTGGGTACGTAATGGTAATGCTGTACGATGCCAAAATCAATGTTCGCGATCTTCTGTTTTGTGGAATCGGTTAAAATTCCAAACATCGTAGGATCTAGTTCCATTTACTTTCTGCTTACCACAACATGTCTGTGCTTTCTCCTTGATGGTAGCAATATCGGTAGTAAGTGTTTTGTTCTGATCTTCAGGTGTACAGGCTGTTTGATGGTAAACTCAACCAGAAATGCTAATGATATCGTTCTCATCGTTCGGTTATGGTAAGTCTCTATACTATGAATAAGCTAAACACGTTCGAATATTTTAATATTTCTACTTTTCTTTTTGATCTAATTATTATCTCAAATGGTAACTGTAGATAGGTATAATGGTAGTACGGAAGGTAAATGGAAAAAACGTACATGATAAGGGAAGGATATTGGACAATACCATTTACATAAGCTCAAAAGTTGGTGATCATTTGCCGAGCAGTGAATATACTCAATGAAAAATGTATATCTGGCAAGAAACAATTAGGAAATAACTCATCAAACACCATATATAAGAGAAAATATCTATCATTATTAATGTTTTCAATTCAAACATTCTTCAAATTCGGCCACAACATTCAATGAGACATACAAAGATTTTTTCTAGGCAAATTTGATGTAATTACTAATAAAACCCACCTGGAAGAAATAGGAGCAAACCTTAAAAAGGCTATTTTTATAAGTAACGTTGAGGGAACACTTAATTAATTACGTCACAAAGTTGGGAATTTATAGAACCGTAATTATTCATATAAACGTTTTAGATGCTTCTCATAAAAACGTCATTACGTGCTGAAGCATTAGGATGTTCCTTTATAAATAATCTAAATAGGAGCAACAGTCCCTCAAAAGACAAATCTTTCCTCTTATTTAAGGAGCGTCACATATTTCATTCGAAATAAGCTCGCAGTTCAATCTACTTTCTTGCATCAATGCACTTGGAATTATCAAACACAATTAGATTTCAAAATTGTACAGAATAAGTTCCACAGTACCGACGTGGATCAGTTATCGTGCAACGTAACGGGTATACGGTATAACGTGCAATATACCTTTTTTGGTTAATGAAAATAATCCAAACACATTAAAAGTGCTGCATACATTTAATTTGCTAGATAATGGCCATAAAAGCTTCAAAAAGAGAGAAAGTCAAAAGTATATGGCGTCATTTTATTGTGTAACCTACTTTCACTTCAAAAACAAAAACTAATATTTAAAAAATACGTTTTTACGCATTTAACAATAACGTCAATATTAAAGGAAAAACTCAAAATCAGAATTAGTTAATCATAACGTTGATCAACCCATTGATAATTGGTGGTTTGATGAATTTATGCGAAGAGAGGTAGGTATACATAAAAATATAATTCCATTGTCGCTCGAGGTAAAAAAGGATCACCCGTGAGGGTTAATATAAAGCAGTAATTGCATTTGCAACCACGCCCATACGTTGTTTAGCCTGTCTGGATTCAGCATTCTCAAAGTCGCTATCTTCGTCCTCGTCGGTCGAAGTCCCCAACAGCACGTCTATCGCCACTTTGGTCGAGGAAACCGTCATTCGGTTGCGGTGCCTGCTGAAGGCTCGGAGCCGGATGCCGCGACTGGCTCTATCGTCGAAGCGTTCTCGCCACGGCATTGAGGCTAAATAAACTAAGCACCCTGCCCGTCAGGCAAAACTCCCGGCACAACTAGCGAGCTGGATCCTGCTGTTGAGTGTCGTTGCTCCAGCAGCTTGAAAGAATATTGCGGTTGTTGCGGGTGAGCGGGTTTCAGCTTTACCACCTTGCCCCATCGGGCGGCCGTCGTCGAAGCTCAAACCCCGGGCGGAAATGCTGTCGTCAGAAATCGGAGGAAGTGTTTGCACTTCGAAAATGGCCACTCTTGAACCTGGATCTCCCACCTGATGAGGTACCGGCACTGAATTCGTTCTGTCGGTCGCCACTACTGAGCAACAACTCGTCGCTGCTGGACGCGTGTTGGACTGCTCATCTTCTGTCGGTTTGCTCTAACTCTTTACCATCACTGCTCTGTGGGATCAGCAAATCTGAATAGGTGTCATCGTCGTCATCATCATCCCTTATCACCGGGGCCCTTCCGCTCGCTGATGGTGCTGTCCGGCCCTGGTAGACGGCACTGAGCATATCCGCTTCTCTCGCCGATTTGTTTTAGTAGTGACTCGTTGGGTTTGCTGATCTCCGGAAGGAATTCTTCCACATCTCTGGTCCAGTAAACCCATGACAGTGGGGTTGGAGCTGGAAAAGACAAACATTGAAGATTGTTAAAAAGTCTACAAAAAAGGGTGGGAAATGAAAAAAGGCTGAGTAACGTAAATATCTGACAAGCTATCATAAGCTAAGTTTGCTTAATTTTAAAAAGTGTGGAAACCGGTGGTATTGAAAACCAAAGAGGAACTAATCCAACTGTAAAATGTTTAATCGTTCGATCTCCATTTATTTATTATTTTTTTCAATTAAATTCTTCAATCCAAATATTACGAATTCAAACTTTTCTTTAAAACTTCCATCATACATCTTCATTTAAGATTTTGATCTAAATCTTCAATACTTTTACTATGCAATTCAGCTCGTCTGTCTTTCCTAAGGTGGGGAGAATTGATTACTGACAAATAGAGTAATCTTAAAAAGTACAACGTGTTCTATAAGCATTAGGGCAGCCATTCATATACTTCTCTCACAGCCTTCCAGCGGTAGCCGCAAACTAAGCACAACAAGACCATGTTGAAATTTCAAATAAAGATGAGAGTATTATCTGGATTAGGGGACGAGTATCATCAGCAATAGCCCCATGATATAAGAATGCAAGTTGATAAAATCGTGGGAGTGTTTAATGAACACTTAGATAGTCATATGCCTGTTCTCGGTATACTTTTGACCATGCTAAAGTGCGTTTTATCGTCTGATCAATTCAGTCACCAAATTATCGAATTCTTCTAACAGATGCTAAATGGTCAATTTTATATCGAAACGCATCCCAGTAACAAGGGGTTCTGCTATGATGACATGATGCAGTGCAAAAATTATCATCCTTGGACCGGGTCCTGTCAAGCAATCAACCTACCACATATGGTTAAGCTTTCAATGGTGATGATACCAACTTACTGTCCAGCGTAGGTATTTAATTCTGTTTTAAAGTTTCCCCTGAATCATCCGACTCGAACTCGGTTAAACTTGCCACATTAACTGTATCGGAAGACGCGTGATTCGGGGTGGTAAATATAAATTAGGGAATGTGAAGTATAGTGATTCGTCGATTTCTGATCAAATATGTGTAAATGTTGATGTTCAATTTCACGTTTAAGTCAAAACGGCTTGCTCAAATCATCTGAACTGGGTAGTGAGTTATTACAGTTACAGAGCTAAATTATTGCCACAAAGCTGATCTTAATTCAGGGCAACATTGGGCATCTAATCATGTTTGTTAATGCTCATGTCTATAGTATTGAATCGCATCGTGTTGCGGAGTTAATGTGTCTGATTTCCATCTCAGTTCGCAGAGGTTCTAATAAAGTTCTTTGGTGCTGGATCCGTTGTCATTCAACATAATGCCTACTGGAAGAATGAAGAAAATCAATTGAATAAAAATGTTTGACACTGTCTAAACCACATTCAAGTTCCAGCGACGTGCTCAATCTCGAACTTGAAACCGTGTGGCCGCTTAGGTGAAATCGATGTGGTTGGTCGGAGGTGATGAACAAAGCGTAGAGGACCGTTCATTGAGGGGCCGCAACAAATAAAAAACAAAATAGCACAGGCCTGTTTGCTCTCAATGCCAATGACTCATGAAAGGTTGTTGAAAAGAAAATGTGTTTTTTGGTTGATCGTTCGATGTGTGACGGACGTGTGGTCGGAAGCGACACTTAACCAACATGCGACGAAACAAAGCTTTTGAAACGTCGCGACGCCCAGAATCAATGGCTAGCAAACGTAATTGATTGTGACGACACGCGGCATTGGTTCAATACTTATAATTAGTTCCACAGTAGCAAAGGATGTTTGGTCTCCTTGAACTTTCAGTACTGTTTCATCAAGACTTGATTTTAGCTTCTAGGGTAGGTCACCCGCCCTTGAAATGAAGACAATCAATACTCAATGATTCGACTATTTAGGGGAGATCCGCCAGTGAATGCCTCCTTAGCCATATTGACAGTGAAGCTCTATAGAACTGTATACAACTTTCTGCGCGATTGACAATTCGACTTTACGTTGCAAGCATCCACCTTCAAACCGTGTCCCAAACCATTTCGCACAATCTTCAAAACTGCTTCCGTTTCACGGTGTCCAAATCGACGATGCCACAGATGTAAGCAAGGAAATCCTTATGTATTGTATGTACGACGGGGTTCTGAAACTGAAGTTCCCTCCTGCTGTCAAGATTGTCGGCTTCGACGGTGACGTCACCTTAGAGGTCTACGGGGAGTCGATTCCTGAGGTAGAACTGACCGCGGCACACGCGATCAGAACGATGGCGGATTGAATGGTCCATAGGTGGTTATCGTCAACAACCGCAAGTCGGTTCAACATGCAGTGATTCATGTGGGTGAAGTCGCGATCACATCAAAGCGGAGTTTGAAGCTCCTTGGGGTCATAATAGACGACAAGCTGACCATCGGCAGCCAGGTCGACTATGCGTGCAAGATAACTTCGACTGCTGTTGCTGCATTATCGTGGATGATGTCCAACAGTTTCAAGGTGTGCGCCAGTAGACGTAGGCTAAATGTAGGTGGACCCACCGGCGGATACCTAACATATCGAGCTGGGTGGGGAAACCTGATGGGGAAGTTCGCAGAACCTCCACAGTATTGTGTACTGCAAAAGCAAATCTGAAAAGATTATAAGATGAGATGACAGGCAGTGTGCGCCAGTGCGCTACACTGCTGTCAATTTCATAAAACAATAAAACAGGACCAGAAGGTCTTTCTGT
>NW_026942996.1:0-1000 GCF_024139115.2 Armigeres subalbatus | reverse complement strand
CTCCATCGTCGAAGCAAATGGTGACCTCTGAGGATGAGAAAAGCAATCAACAGGAGAAGAAGGCGGAGGCTGGTAATTAGATTAGACTGTGGAGTAAGACAAGATCGTGTTGTTATTTTTGATGACAGTAAATAACTGCAATGTATGGATCAGACAAATGAATAGATTCAGGATTCCCTTTTGATATTCCTTTTTCAGGTACTGCCCATGATCGCATATTTGTAACACTCACATTATTGTTCATTTTGTAGAAAGCCTGTGAGTCGTTCAGAAAGCTTAATTTACTGCATTTAATCCCATAATAGTAAAATAGGCTTCGCTATCTTGCTCATCTGTGGTAAGCTGGAAATGATTGAGTTTTTGGGGAGGATCGACAAACGATTTTCAAAATCAACCAAAATGCAAATGTTACAATTACAAATATGCAATCATGGGCAGGGTATTCGCTCGTACTCCATAGAGTTTCGACGACTTTCAAATTGTAGAAATGATTTTTCTTAGAATTCCTGATAACCCATGATGGTAGCTTACTTTCAAGATTGACTCCAGTTCCTCCTCGATGAGCATACACCGAATGGAATATGCTTCTCCAATGCAGTCGATTCTGATTCAATCGCTCCCATAGTCGCCCTGAACCACCGTATACTGCCTTGTTGTATAATCTTAACAATATTCATCCCTTTATGTGTGCTTCCACATATTTGCTATGCGAATTCACATACCTTCAAACGGGGTAACTTGCAACACTTTTCAAGTTTCTCTCTTAATGATTATTCTGAACTAAAAGGATTTATTCATTCTACTAGCACATGATACTTTAAATGTGTCCTAACATTTTTTTTTTTCTTTATTAAGGAGCTTTTCAGTCCATTCCTAATATTAGTGATTAGACATATAATCAGACATATAACAATAATAAAAATACGAATATAATATTTATATTGTAAAAAAACAAAAACTTGTGGAAAACCTAAGTGTTGCAAGTCACCTCGTTGGACGG
>NW_026942995.1:166557-198930 GCF_024139115.2 Armigeres subalbatus | reverse complement strand
CACTCAGGAGAACCGAGGATCAAAAACCAAAAGAAAACATTGAGCCAAAGTCACACTTGGCAAAACAAACACATTAAGATTAAGTATGCATGAGCGTTTTCAATTTAATTTCGGGCATAACGTGACTCCCGGCTGGCACGGGAAGAAAAACTAGTCAAGGTTTCCCCGTATCATACCGGAGCGTATGTTAAGGTAGGCAAATTTGAGCGTCGAGGAAAAAGTTCTAGCATTTTATTTACCTGGTCGGCGTGTTACTGCTTTCTCATTCCTGCCGTTATTTTTTGTGAATACGCTCTCGAGGTTGGATCCCCGGGGAGTGAGAAATGACTTTCCCTGAAAGAAGGGCCCCAAGTAGGAAAATTATACACAGCTAAACTCCTCCGACTCGACGCTTTTTCATTTCCAAGTGTAGTTTTGGCGGCACTTCCGCAATGCAGATAATGGTGGAGCTGCTCTTTGGCTGGTCGGCTTTTTTATGCTCGAGCATTTCCCCCATGCGGATGTACACCGAGAACAGGATGGCCTCTTGTTGGCACTCACCCATTAACGGATTGTAACAAAGGAACAGCGCCAGGATATTTCCATTTGTCGTGAGAAAATTCCCTTAACCGAAAAGTTTATAGATATCGTGGACGAGTTGGGAAGACAGTTGAAGATAAATTCTACGCTTTTTTATATTTCTCGTCCGACCACGTACCAACGGAAAGCTATCATTTCACTCAAAAAACGATGTTTTAATGAATGAACCTAATAAGTGGGATAGTGAGAGGATTCCAATTTATTTCAAACGGTATTTTGCATACCTTTGACTCTCTGAGCACAGCATTTTTTTTTCAAATTTTTGAACCATTGTGTAATTTCCAATATGGAATCCTCAGGAAATTGACCTCTAAGATTCGGGTAAAATTAAGAGGTGCATTTGGGATGATAAACTACATATTATTTAGCAGTTTCATCTCGTTCCGTTCACAATCAGAGCTATGTGAAAGCATTTGTTTTGGAAACGCTTGATTATTATGTGACAGTTTTGCAATAATAACTGCAAATAAATTTAAGACGAGGCTTCAACATTTGAAGTGGGGAAGCAAGTGTTGCTCTGCGAGTATGGTAAGTACTGTCGGACAGTGAAATCCATACTCTTCAATGCTTAGTCAATTTGAGCATTTTTTACAATTGGAAACCCAGTCAATGCTCCAATAATCAGGTAAGATCCATTAATTACGTAACGCAAAAATTGGCCATTTTCAACCCCCTCTTCCCCCTATGTCAAACTTTTTGTATGAATCATTAAACATTTTAGTATGGATTTTCACATTTCGGGCAACCCCCCTGAACGAGCCTGGGATTGAACCCAGCTTGTAATGCAGAAGCGGTAGTAACAAGACCACCAAGCTCGTTTTATATGCGTTTAATCATGTTCTAATTTATTTACGCACCGGTCGCGTCCGCACCAAGCACAAACCCGAATTTTGCGACTGTTCAGCGCCATAATATGAACGCGTGCACACCGTTGCATTCCGAAAAAACTCTGCGTCCGTTATGAAACACAATCGATTTAGCACATAACAAAAATAATCACCCGGATCTCGAAAAAAATCTGCGCCTGATACAGTGGCGGAGCCAGAAAATTGATCTTCTTCTAAAACTTTTTAATCTGGGGGGTCCAAAGCCACCCCCCCCTCCCCGGTGGTTACGTCACCGGTCTGATATGCAACACGATCTATCTATAATTTCATTTTGATGAACTGAACTTTTGTCTGAAACGGTTGTTATGTCGAAAATGGGTTGGCCAAAAATGTCATTCGACCGAAAGCGACGAACAGCCGAAAGAGACATTCGGCCAAGCAGGTAGGCTAAAAGACCAGCCAAAAGGACTGTTCGGCTGAACGACATTCTCGGTCGTACGTCCCTTTCCACCAAATGTTATTTTCGGCCAAAAACTACCGGCTAGATGAGCTTCGGCCAAATGGTTTGTACAGTCAAAACACATTTTCGGCCAATCATTTTTCAGCCTTGTGGGCTTCCGCCAATAGGTTGTATGCCAATTTTATTCAAAATTTTCACTGGAAGCTCGTCTCAGTTTTTACAGTTTAAATTTCGAAAAGCTTTTCGAAATTTAAATGGAAAATTGTATGGACTTCTAAATTTCAATCGGCGTGAAGCCCTTGATAGGAGGCGTCCGGGCCCCTTCAAATGAGGCTTCCGAGCCTCTTGAAAGGAGGCTTCCGGGCCTCTTGAAAGGAGGCTTCCGGGCCTCTTGAAAGGAGGCTTCCGGGCCTCTTGAAAGGAGGCTTCCGGGCCTCTTGAAAGGAGGCTTCCGGGCCTCTTGAAAGGAGGCTTCCGGGCCTCTTGAAAGGAGGCTTCGGGCCTCTTGAAAGGAGGCTTCCGCCTCTTGAAAGGAGGCTTCCTGGCCTCTTGAAAGGAGGCTTCCTGGCCTCTTGAAAGGAGGCTTCCGGGCCTCTTGAAAGGAGGCTTCGGGCCTCTTGAAAGGAGGCTTCCTGGCCTCTTGAAAGGAGGCTTCCAGGCCACTTGAAAGGAGGCTTCGGGCCTCTTGAAGGAGGCTTCCGGGCCTCTTGAAAGGAGGCTTCCTGGCCTCTTGAAAGGAGGCTTCCGGGCCTCTTGAAAGGAGGCTTCCGCCTCTTGAAAGGAGGCTTCCGGGCCTCTTGAAAGGAGGCTTCTGGCCTCTTGAAAGGAGGCTTCCGGGCCTCTTGCAAGGAGGCTTCCGGGCCTCTTGCAAGGAGGCTTCCGGGCCTCTTGCAAGGAGGCTTCCTTGCCTCTTGAAAGGAGGCTTCCGGGCCTCTTGAAAGGAGGCTTCCGAGCCTCTTGAAAGGAGGCTTCCGGGCCTCTGGAAAGGAGGCTTCCAGGCCTCTTGAAAGGAGGCTTCCGGGCCTCTTGAAAGGAGGCTTCCGGCCTCTTGAAAGGAGGCTTCCGGGCCTCTTGAAAGGAGGCTTCCGGGCCTCTTGAAAGGCGCCTTCCCGGCCCGTTGAAAGGCGGCTTCCGGGCCTCTTGAAAGGAGGCTTCCGGGCCTCTTGAAAGGAGGCTTCCGGGCCTCTTGAAAGGAGGCTTCCGGGCCTCGTGCACGGGGGCGTCCTGCCCTCACGAACGGTGGCCTCCTGGCCTCTCGAAAGGAGGCTTCCAGGCCTCTTGAAAGGAGGCTTCCGGGCCTCTTGCAAGGAGGCCTCCTGGCCTCTTGAAGGGTGGTTTCGTGGCCGCTGGCAAAGAGGATTCCTGGCCTCTTGTAAGGTGGCGTCCGGGCCTCTTGAAAGGAGGCTTCCGGGCCTCTTGAAAGGAGGCTTCAGGCCTCTTGAAAGGAGGCTTCGGGCCTCTTGAAAGGAGGCTTCCAGGCCTCTTGAAAGGAGGCTTCCAGGCCTCTTGAAAGGAGGCTTCCGGGCCTCTTGAAAGGAGGCTTCTGGCCTCTTGAAAGGAGGCTTCCGGGCCTCTTGAAAGGAGGCTTCCGGGCCTCTTGAAAGGAGGCTTCCGGGCCTCTTGAAAGGAGGCTTCCGGGCCTCTTGAAAGGAGGCTTCCGGGCCTCTTGAAAGGAGGCTTCCGGGCCTCTTGAAAGGAGGCTTCTGGGCCTCTTGAAAGGAGGCTTCCGGGCCTCTTGAAAGGAGGCTTCCGGGCCTCTTGAAAGGAGGCTTCTGGGCCTCTTGAAGGAGGCTTCCGGGCCTCGTGAAAGTAGGCTTCCGGGCCTCTTGAAAGGAGGCTTCCGGGCCTCTTGAAAGGAGGCTTCCGGGCCTCTTGAAAGGAGGCTTCCGGGCCTCTTGAAAGGAGGCTTCCGGGCTTCTTGAAAGGAGGCTTCCGTGCCTCTTGAAAGGAGGCTTCCGGGCCTCTTGAAAGGAGGCTTTCTGGCCTCTTGAAAGGAGGCTTCCGGGCCTCTTGAAAGGAGGCTTCCGGGCCTCTTGAAAGGAGGCTTCCGGGCCTCTTGAAAGGAGGCTTCCGGGCCTCTTGAAAGGAGGCTTCCGGTCCTCTTGAAAGGAGGCTTCCGGGCCTCTTGAAAGGAGGCTTCCGGGCCTCTTGAAAGGAGGCTTCCGGGCCTCTTGAAAGGAGGCTTCCGGGCCTCTTGAAAGGAGGCTTCCGGGCCTCTTGAAAGGAGGCTTCCGGGCCTCTTGAAAGGAGGCTTCCGGGCCTCTTGAAAGGAGGCTTCAGGCCTCTTGAAGGAGGCTTCCGGGCCTCTTGAAAGGAGGCTTCTGGGCCTCTTGAAAGGAGGCTTCCTGGCCTCTTGAAAGGAGGCTTCCGGGCCTCTTGAAAGGAGGCTTCCGGGCCTCTTGAAAGGAGGCTTCCGGGCCTCTTGAAAGGAGGCTTCCGGGCCTCTTAAAAGGAGGCTTCCGGGCCTCTTGAAAGGAGGCTTCCGGGCCTCTTGAAAGGAGGCTTCCGGGCCTCTTGAAAGGAGGCTTCCGGGCCTCTTGAAAGGAGGCTTCCGGGCCTCTTGAAAGGAGGCTTCCAGAGCTTTTGAAAGGAGTCATCCAGGCCTTTGTCCTTGAAAGGCGGCCTTCGAGAAGCTTGGAAGAACCCTTTCAAGAAGCGTAGAAAGATGCGTCTAATTATCTTTTAACGAAACAACCGAGCATTTCGGAAAAAAGCCTTCATTGGAATACATTTTGGGACTTGTGATGCGATCCTCCTATCCGGAGTTATTCCGGTGGATCACTGGGTCATATGCAGTAAATTTGACCATAACTTCCAAGTCCATTTGACCATAACCATAAGTCCAAGACAATGACGTTTATTTCATCCCTATTTATACCATACCGGTAGATTTGTATATAGGGATTATATCAGAATCAAACATCAGGGTGACACCGTCCCCAAAATGGTCAGTTCAATATTTTCGCTCCTTACTAGCAATATGGGTATCAAACTTTAGCGTTTTGTCAGACAAGTGGACTTATGACATCCTGATATGACTCTGGAGACATTGGTGAGCCTGGGACCAGTTCCAAGGCCCTTGAGGAAGCATTAAAATTGGCAATTTTCGAAATGTCTCTCGGACTCTCTGAGTGTGGCCAATATACCCAGATACATATTTGGATGTCACAATCCCGCTTGTCTTGCAAAACGCTGATGCTTAATACCCATACTGCTTAGGTTTGTAGTATTTTGAAAATGTTCAATTTCATGCTTTTGGAATCTCCCCGGAACTAACCTCAGGGTGGTCAATATCCCCAGCATCATGTCTTGCAAAGTGCTGAGGTTTGATATTGACATAATTTGTGACGTTTCGAAAATGGGCGATCTTGATGTTTCCGGAGGCTTTCTGAAGGGCCTCGGAACTGACCCCAGATGTCCCCAGAGTTATATCCGGATGTCATAATCCTACTTGTCTTGCAAAATACTGAAGTTTGATACCCATTATGCCATTGTTTGTTACTTTTCGAAAATGGACGATTTTGATGCTTACGGAGACTTTTTCTCAAGGGCCTCAGAACTGAACCCAGGGTGGCCAATGTCCCCAGAATCATATCCGACAGTTATAATCCTACTTGTCTTGCAAAATGCTGAAACTTGATGCCCATATTGCCATAAATTTTGACATTTCGAAAATGGTCGATTTTGATGCTTCCACAAGGTCCTCGGAACTGACTTCATAAATATGTGATCCATTATTGTGGGGATATTGTACTTTGCATGTGATTCTCTATTCATCTTTTGCCTTTTGTAGTAGTTATTCCTCATCGATCATGACATCTAGATTTGTTTTCATGAGGAGATTTGAAATTTGAAAAAACATTGGTATATTTCGATCTTGCATCTGGAGTTTGGAAGACCCTTCCATAGAAATTACATTAATAGCGTTTTGACACAAATATCGAACATGACTCATATTCCGAACAAACTCTTAATTTTTCATAGGATTTTGAATTCGTTCGCAATATTGGTCCTCCGTTCGGAAAACAGATGAAAATCTCAATTGTTGGGCGTTAAAATGCCGATGTTCGGATTGTGAGTCATATTTGGGATTTGGTAAACCTCTACAATAAGCCTATTCAAAATTCCGAAATTAAATTATAGCATTTCTCCAACAATCGCACCATTAAAAAACAGTACACATTTGAATGTTAATCCAACATAATCCATTATACCAAAGCAAGGCTTCCATATCAATGGATTCCGTACAGAAAGAGTTGATTGCAAGAAATGCTTCTGTAATAAACCCTACGAAACTATAGACAGATGGATACTGATTTAATTCAGCTTCATTTTCAATGACTACCACCAGCAAATCAGACTCTGTGTACAATACGCTGCCATACCAGGAGCACGGATGCAACCGAATAGCAATCATAGAGCAATTGTAGCCCTACAATATTTTGCCGTCATACCGCTGCAACGGATGATATCGATGATACCGCGGTGGCCGGATGATACCGAGCAGATTTATTGATGAAGGGAATGTGTGTGGTATGAAAGAGAAATTGTCAGAGCTTTCTGATTCCTCGATACGGAATTGTGAATACACGTCATTGCGTCATTCTTGTCGTTTATAAATTCTCTGTTGGTTGAGCTAAGCAATTGGTGACGAAAGAATGAAATAATTATTCATTAAAAATACAAAACAATCCCAAGCTGAAAAGGGAAAATAAAGGTTGCTCTAGCTTTTCATACAACACGATGTTCAATAACTCAGCACACGGTGGACTAAAAAACGACTCAATCGTACATCGCAATTTATCAGAACCCAGACGTGGTACCGGATACGGCAAAGCCGAACTTCAATTTAATTGAATAAGGAAATTTGTTTTTCAAAAGCAGGGAAACATGACAGGGCACCATATTTTGTCCCTCCACGTGCAATACGACACGCAACGCTGTGTCAGATGGGAACGAATGGATACGATAAATTGTCGAATAAAATGCTAATTACTTTAGGCGGAGCCATCATTCGTGTCTTCTGCGCTGCTGTCCACCTTTCGATATTGCTCAAGAGTCCGGCACAATTATTCGCCACCCTCGCTCGTTTGCAATCAGATAACATAACTCTGGGTGAGCATGGATTTCCCATTCGGGAGAGGTGGGGCGAACGTCCGGCAGCGATTATAGCTGCCCGGCTGATTTTTGGCAATGAAATTATAAAATTGGCCTCTCCAGTGTCGCACGCTCACGGCACCGGACCGATACCGGTAATAAATAACAGCTTGTACCGGAGCAGATTCCGGGTTTCTGGCAGGTCCTTTCGGACAACGTGTCCGCCTAAGCGATGGTGCTATCAATTTAAGATAATCCAATTTGAGGTTTGATTAAAAAAATATTCTAATTAGCAGCAACGATGTGGCAGATCCAATTTTTGGCAGAACAATGCTGCTTGTTTACAGTCTCATGAAGAATACTAATGGAAATTGCTTAAATGATTTTTGTTCGATCATCTTATAAAAAAAAAAACTATGTATTAGTGATACACAAATCATATTAATAAAAAACCCAGATTATTCCACCTAGCGGTGATAGTGCCTTTCTCGTTTCTTGCGAGGGAGTAATTTCTTCGCACTTTTGGTATGAAAAAAAGTATTTTGACCATAACTTCTGAGCCAATAGTCGAACTGGCCAATTTTTAATAGGAAACAATGGGACATGATTCTGCGTCGAATGTTGCGAGCAAATCGGCCGAGAGTAAGTCAAGACAAAATTTTCAAAACGACTTATCTGCTTTTGTAAACAAAGATTCGAACGTCGATTCGACGAATCTGATAACACTCCCACGCAATCAAACACTACCAATAGGCAGGTGAAGGTCTCGGCTACCTGATGATGGCGTTGGTTTGTGTCGAAGTGCTATGAGATTCGTGCAATCGACGTTTGAATCTCTGTTTACAAAAGCAGATAAGTCGTTTTGAAAATTTTGTCTTGAAGTGCCTAAATAGAGAGTAAGATTTTTTTTTGTAAAAACTGGCCATAACTCCGAAGCCCATAGTCCGATTGGGCCGGTTTTTTATACGAAACAATGGGACAAGATTTAGATAGAGGTTAAGGATAAGTGAGTGTCAGTCAGTGACTGAGAGAGATTATTTTGCGCACACACATACACACACAGACATCACTACAATTCGTCGAGCTGAGTCGATCGGTATATAACACTGTGGGTCTACGGGGGTCCTATAAAAAGTTCGTTTTTGGAGCGAACATATAGCCTTTAAGTAAAAGCAAAAAGAATTTTGGTCATAACTTCTAAGCCCATAGTCCGATCGGGTCAATTTTCAACAAATAATGGGACAGGACTCTGCGTCGAATGCAACTTGTTGCGAGCAAATCGGTTAAAGATAAGTGCCTAAAAAATGAGCTAGACTTTTTAACGTGCTTTAATATGAAAAAAAGTATTTTGGCCATAACTTCTTAGCCCATAGTCCGATCGGGTCAATTTTCAATAGGAAACAATGGGACAGGATTCTGTGTCGAATGCAACTTGTTGCGAGCAAATCGGTTAAGAATAAGTGCCTGAAAAATGAGCTAGACTTTTTAACGTGTTTTAATTTGAAAAACAGTATTTTGGCCATTACTTCTAAGCCCATAGTCCGATCGGGTCAATTTTCAATAGGAAATAATGGGATAGGATACTGCGTCGAATGAAACTTGTTGAGAGCAAATCGGTTGAGGATAAGTGCCCAAAAAGTGAGCTAGACTTTTTAATGTGCTTTTATATGAAAAAACCCAGATTAATCCACCTAGCGGTGATGGTGCCTTTCTCGACCTTCGTAAAATGTGTTTGCTTGAAAGTAGATGAGCTAGTAGCTAGGAGTAAAAAAGAAAAACTTCTTTGTCCGTTCTATGAAAATCGGATCATTTCAAGCAAAGATATTGTAGATCCAGTTGAAAACGCGAGATCTCGGTTCGATTTTCAACTTGATCTACAATATGCTAATAAGAATTTCTACAATTTTTTTCCTTTCCCAATCTTTTTGATGTACATACCCCTGCCAGTTATATATTTTAAGGATGTTTGGATGTTTGTTAAACAGAAGCTCTGACTACACAAAACAGAAAACGAAAATGTCATTCCCATCAAGCGAGCGGAGGGCAATATTTGTAATGATATAAATCTCATGACCGTTCTGCCAAACTCCCGTATGAAGAGGGAGGGAAGTGTATCAGTGTGGAAGCATCCGATAGTTCGTTTTCGGAGAGAAATTATAGCCTTTCGGTACAACTTTGTAGCACAAGAAAGGCAAAAAGTATTTTGGCTATAATTTCTAAGGTAATAGTCCAAGCTGGCCAATTTTCAATAGAAAATAATAGAATAGGATTCCGCGTCCATCAATCGATTGAGAGTAAGTGCATTAAAAATGATCTAGACTTTTTTACGCGCTTTTTTATAACATAAAGCATTTTGGCCATAATTTTTGTGCCCATAGTCCGATCTTCCAAATTTTCAATAGAAAACAATACGAAAGGATCCCGCGTCGAATGGAATATGTTGCAAGTAAATCGGTTGAGGATAAGTACCAAAAAAGTGAGCTAACTTTTCGCACTTTTGGTGCGCGCACCGCACACACATGCATACACACACAGAGACATCATCTCAGTTCATCGAGCTGAGTCGATTGGTATATAACACTATGGGTCTCCAGGCCTTCTGTAAAAGTTTGGTTTTGGAGCGAACATATAGCCTTTTCGTATACTTTGTAGACAAAAGGCAAAAATAGTGTTTCGGCCATTACTTCCGATCTCATATTTCGATCTGGCCAATGTTCAATAGGACACATTGAGACAGGATTATGCGTCGAATGCAACTTGTTGCGAGCAAATAATCTGAAGATAAATGCCTAAAAATGAGTGACATTCTTTACGCGATTTTTTCGTAAAAGTTTGCATTTTAGCCATAACTGGCCAATTTTCAATAGGGAGCAATGGGACAGGAATTTGCGTCGAATGCAACTTGTTGCGTGTAAATCGATCAAGGTTAGGTGTCCGAAAAATAGGGAGTGAGTGCTAGTAATGGACCCCTTAACGACGGAAACTTACTTCAATCGCTTCGCCAGAGTAAGACACATGACAAATTGCTGTTCTGCAGCACTAGATGACAAGCAACAGGTATCAGCATCGCGTTTTGTACATAACACATGGTAAAACATTCATTTTTACTACTAAAATATGTATTTAAAAATTATGTAGCCAGGTTGCCTATTATGGCCACCCCCGGGTCCATAATACGCAACATCGAGTTTGTTTACATACGTATTATGGTCCCCCCCGAGTGCGTGTTGGCTCTTGTTTCGGACGGCAGAACGATCGCGCGATTTGGCGAAATTTCGTGTTCTGCATTACGCGGCCGGTAATAAAGTGAATTAGTTCAGTGCGTGTTGGCTCTTGTTTCGGACGGCAGAACGATCGCGCGATTTGTCGAAATTTTGTGATTTGCATTGCGCGGCCGGTAATAAAGTTAATTAGTTCAGTGCATGTTGGCTCTTGGTTCAGCGTAAGAATTATTGAGCAGAGGTAAGGTTTTGATAAACTGTATATTTATTTAAATACGCACGCACCCACACAAAAGCACACACACACATTCACTACACATATAAACCCACATACACACTCATATACACACATACATATATACACACATAAACAAACTGATTTACATCATACATAAATACGCACACGATTTTTATTATATATTAGGTATCTATATTATTGGAAGCGTTTGGTACGGGAGGTCCACGCTTTCATCCTTTCCCCTCGATTCCAAGCTATTAAGTGACTTTAGGTATTCCTGAAGTCGCTCAATATCTAGGAGTCATCTCTGCGGTACATACTGCGTAGTTGGCCTGGCCATATGAAAAGAAAAATGTCGGAATTCAGAAACCGTCATTTTCCAGGATGCTTTCAAGTATTGGCTACGCAAGTATGAGATTAGATTAGATTAGATTAGATACGTATTATGGTCCCCCCCCATTTGATTTACATGCTCCATTTCCACATGTTCCTGTTGCCTATTATGGACCCCCCCTTCTGTGCTAGTAATGGACCCTCTAGCGCGTTGACATTCATAAATTAGTTAATATAACTAAATTTCAGTCTCCCAGTGCAAAACAATTGTATGGAATTACTACTCTGATAAGTGAAACAACTTTATCCTATGGAAGTTTGCAGGAAATTGTAGATTCAAGCGTAAATCTCGGTTTTTATTCAGGGGGTCCATTATACGCACGGGGTCCATTACTAGCACTCACTCCCTAGGTGACATTTTTTTTGTGATTTTTCTATTAAAAAAAGGTAGTTTGGCCATAACTTCCGATCCCATAGTCCGACCTGGTCAATTTTCAATAGGAAATAATGGGAAAGGATTCTGCGTCGAATGCAACTTGTTGCAAGCAAATCGGTTGAGGATAAGTGCCCGAAAAATGAGTGACATTTTTACGCGATTTTTACGTATAAATTTGTATTTTGGCCATAATTTCCGATTCCATAGTCCGACCTGACCAATTTTTAATAGGAAACAATGGGAAAGAATTCTGCGCCGAATGCAGCTTGTTGCGAGCAAATCGGTTGAGGATAAGTGCCCGAAAAATGAGTGACATTTTTTACGCGATTTTTACGTATAAATTTGTATTTTGGCCATAATTTCCGATTCCATAGTCCGACCTGACCAATTTTTAATAGGAAACAATGGGAAAGAATTCTGCGTCGAATGCAGCTTGTTGCGAGCAAATCGGTTGAGGATAAGTGCCCGAAAAATGAGTGACATTTTTACGCGATTTTTACGTATAAATTTGTATTTTGGCCATAATTTCCGATTCCATAGTCCGACCTGACCAATTTTCAATAGAAAACAATGGGAAAGGATTTTGCGTCGAATGCAATTTGTTGCGAGCAAATCGGTTGAGGATAAGTGCCCGAAAAATGAGTGACATTTTCTACGCGATTTTTACGTATAAATTTGTATTTTGGCCATAACTTCCGATCCCATAGTCCGACCCGGCCAATTTTCAACAGGAAATAATGGGAAAGGATTCTGCGTCGAATGCAATTTGTTGCGAGCAAATCGGTTGAGGATAAGTGCCCGAAAAATGAGTGACATTTTTTACGCGATTTTTACGTATAAATTTGTATTTTGGCCATAACTTCCGATCCCATAGTCCGACCTGACCAATTTTCAATAGGAAATAATGGGAAAGGATTCTGCGTCGAATGCAATTTGTTGCAAGCAAATCGGTTGAGGGTAAGTGCCCGAAAAATGAGTGACATTTTTTACGCGATTTTTACGTATAAATTTGTATTTTGGCCATAACTTCCGATCCCATAGTCCGACCTGGCCAATTTTCAATAGAAAACAATGGGAAAGGATTCTGCGTCGAATGCAATTTGTTGCGAGCAAATCGGTTGAGGATAAGTGCCCGAAAAATGAGTGACATTTTTCACGCGATTTTTACGTATAAATTTGTATTTTGGCCATAACTTCCGATCCCATAGTCCGACCTGGCCAATTTTCAATAGGAAACAATGGGAAAAGATTCTGCGTCGAATGCAATTTGTTGCAAGCAAATCGGTTGAGGATAAGTGCCAGAAAAATGAGTGACATTTTTTGCGTCGTTTTGTGCGCACACACACACACACACACACACACACACACACACACACACACACACACACACACACACACACACACACACACACACACACACACACACACACACACACACACACACACACACACACACACACACACACACACACACACACACACACACACACACACACACACACACACAGACATCACCTCAATTCGTCGAACTGAGTCGATTGGTATATAACACTATGGGTCTCCGGGCCTTCTATAAAAAGTTTGTTTTTGGAGCGATCATATAGCCTTTACCGTATACTTAGTATACGAGAAAGGCAAAAAGGTAGTTTGGCCATAACTTCCGATCCCATAGTCCGACCTGGTCAATTTTCAATAGGAAATAATGGGAAAGGATTCTGCGTCGAATGCAACTTGTTGCAAGCAAATCGGTTGAGGATAAGTGCCCGAAAAATGAGTGACATTTTTACGCGATTTTTACGTATAAATTTGTATTTTGGCCATAATTTCCGATTCCATAGTCCGACCTGACCAATTTTTAATAGGAAACAATGGGAAAGAATTCTGCGCCGAATGCAGCTTGTTGCGAGCAAATCGGTTGAGGATAAGTGCCCGAAAAATGAGTGACATTTTTTACGCGATTTTTACGTATAAATTTTTATTTTGGCCATAATTTCCGATTCCATAGTCCGACCTGACCAATTTTTAATAGGAAACAATGGGAAAGAATTCTGCGTCGAATGCAGCTTGTTGCGAGCAAATCGGTTAAGGATAAGTGCCCGAAAAATGAGTGACATTTTTCACGTGATTTTTACGTATAAATTTGTATTTTGGCCATAATTTCCGATCCCATAGTCCGACCTGGTCAATTTTCAATAGGAAATAATGGGAAAGGATTCTGCGTCGAATGCAACTTGTTGCAAGCAAATCGGTTGAGGATAAGTGCCCGAAAAATGAGTGACATTTTTACGCGATTTTTACGTATAAATTTGTATTTTGGCCATAATTTCCGATTCCATACTCCGCCCTGACCCAATCTTAATAGGAAACAATGGGAAAGAATTCTGCGTCGAATGCAGCTTGTTGCGAGCAAATCGGTTGAGGATAAGTACCCGAAAAATGAGTGACATTTTTACGCGATTTTTACGTATAAATTTGTATTTTGGCCATAATTTCCGATTCCATAGTCCGACCTGACCAATTTTTAATAGAAAACAATGGGAAAGAATTCTGCGTCGAATGCAGCTTGTTGCGAGCAAATCGGTTGAGGATAAGTGCCCGAAAAATGAGTGACATTTTTTACGCGATTTTTACGTATAAATTTGTATTTTGGCCATAACTTCCGATCCCATAGTCCGACCTGGCCAATTTTCAATAGGAAACAATGGGAAAGGATTCTGCGTCGAATGCAATTTGTTGCGAGCAAATCGGTTGAGGATAAGTGCCCGAAAAATGAGTGACATTTTTACGCGATTTTTACGTATAAATTTGTATTTTGGCCATAATTTCCGATTCCATAGTCCGACCTGACCAATTTTTAATAGGAAACAATGGGAAAGAATTCTGCGCCGAATGCAGCTTGTTGCGAGCAAATCGGTTGAGGATAAGTGCCCGAAAAATGAGTGACTTTTATACGCGATTTTTACGTATAAATTTGTATTTTGGCCATAATTTCCGATTCCATAGTCCGACCTGATCAATTTTCAATAGGAAACAATGGGAAAGAATTCTGCGTCGAATGCAGCTTGTTGCGAGCAAATCGGTTTAGGATAAGTGCCCGAAAAATGAGTGACATTTTTACGCGATTTTTACGTATAAATTTGTATTTTGGCCATAATTTCCGATTCCATAGTCCGACCTGACCAATTTTTAATAGGAAACAATGGGAAAGAATTCTGCGTCGAATGCAGCTTGTTGCGAGCAAATCGGTTAAGGATAAGTGCCCGAAAAATGAGTGACATTTTTCACGCGATTTTTACGTATAAATTTGTATTTTGGCCATAACTTCCGATCCCATAGTCCGACCTGGCCAATTTTCAATAGGAAACAATGGGAAAGGATTCTGCGTCGAATGCAATTTGTTGCGAGCAAATCGGTTGAGGATAAGTGCCCGAAAAATGAGTGACATTTTCTACGCGATTTTTACGTATAAATTTGTATTTTGGCCATAACTTCCGATCCCATAGTCCGACCCGGCCAATTTTCAACAGGAAATAATGGGAAAGGATTCTGCGTCGAATGCAATTTGTTGCGAGCAAATCGATTGAGGATAAGTGCCCGAAAAATGAGTGACATTTTTTACGCGATTTTTACGTATAAATTTGTATTTTGGCCATAACTTCCGATCCCATAGTCCGACCTGACCAATTTTCAATAGGAAACAATGGGAAAGGATTCTGCGTCGAATGCAATTTGTTGCAAGCAAATCGGTTGAGGGTAAGTGCCCGAAAAATGAGTGACATTTTTTACGCGATTTTTACGTATAAATTTGTATTTTGGCCATAACTTCCGATCCCATAGTCCGACCTGGCCAATTTTCAACAGGAAACAATGGGAAAGGATTCTGCGTCGAATGCAATTTGTTGCGAGCAAATCGGTTGAGGATAAGTGCCCGAAAAATGAGTGACATTTTTCACGCGATTTTTACGTATAAATTTGTATTTTGGCCATAACTTCCGATCCCATAGTCCGACCTGGCCAATTTTCAATAGGAAACAATGGGAAAAGATTCTGCGTCGAATGCAATTTGTTGCAAGCAAATCGGTTGAGAATAAGTGCCAGAAAAATGAGTGACATTTTTTGCGTCGTTTTGTGCGCACACACACACACACACATACACACACACACACACACACACACACACACACACACACAGACATCACCTCAATTCGTCGAACTGAGTCGATTGGTATATAACACTATGGGTCTCCGGGCCTTCTATAAAAAGTTTGTTTTTGGAGCGATCATATAGCCTTTACCGTATACTTAGTATACGAGAAAGGCAAAAAGTATTTTGGCCATAACTTCTAAGCCCATAGTCCGATCGGGTCAATTTTCAATAGGAAACAATGGGAGAGGATTCTGCGTCGAATGAAACTCGTTGAGAGCAAATCGGTTGAGGATAAGTGCCCAAAAAGTGAGCTAGACTTTTTAATGTGCTTTTATATGAAAAAAAAAGTATTTTGGCCATTACTTCTAAGCCCATAGTCCGAACGGGTCAATTTTCAATAGGAAACAATGGGATAGGATTCTGCGTCGAATGAAACTTGTTGAGAGCAAATCGGTTGAAGATAAGTGCCCAAAAAGTGAGCTAGACTTTTTAATTTTTTTAATTACTTCTAAGCCCATAGTCTGATCGGGTCAATTTTCAATAGGAAACAATGGGATAGGATTCTGCGTCGAATGAAACTCGTTGAGAGCAAATCGGTTGAGGATAAGTGCCCAAAAAGTGAGCTAGACTTTTTAATGTGCTTTTATATGAAAAAAAAAGTATTTTGGCCATTACTTCTAAGCCCATAGTCCGAACGGGTCAATTTTCAATAGGAAACAATGGGATAGGATTCTGCGTCGAATGAAACTTGTTGAGAGCAAATCGGTTGAAGATAAGTGCCCAAAAAGTGAGCTAGACTTTTTAATTTGCCCATAGTCTGATCGGGTCAATTTTCAATAGGAAACAATGGGATAGGATTCTGCGTCGAATGAAACTTGTTGAGAGCAAATCGGTTGAGGATAAGTGCCTAAAAAGTGAGCTAAACTTTTTGCGCACACACACACATACACACACACATACACACACACATACACACACACATACACACACACATACACACACACATACACACACACAGACATCACTCCACGGGGGAGACAGTCTCCAGGGGATGAGCTCCCTGGGGGCCGCCCCAAACGCGGAGGGTTACTACCCCGAACAAGGGTAGTGGGGCTGGGAAGCCGAACCCCGGCCAGGTACCTCCAAAACCGGGGGAGGAAGGACCTGGAAAGGTCCGTCCACCCAGGAAAGACGGTGGTAAGGGGTTACGGCAGGCTGAGAGCTCTCAGCCGCCCCAGACCAGGGAAATAGAGGGGGATGACGCCTCCTGGACCCTGGTCAAGAATAAGAGGAAACCGAAGACGTCAAGGGCCGAAATGAAGGCCCAGGCGAATGAGGGTAGCAGAAAGTCTAGGGTAGGCGCCAATCGCTCCAGGGGCGATGCCCTAGTCATCAAAACGGACGAGGCTAAGTACTCGGACGTCTTGAAGGCGATGAGGAGTGACGTCAAGCTCGGTGAACTCGGCGCCGACGTACGTCGAATAAGACGTACCCGGACGGGCGAGATGATCCTCGAGCTAAAGCGGGGCGTCTCGCAAAGGGCGCCGCCTACAAGAAGTTGGCGGAGGAAGTCCTAGGCGAGACGGTCAAGGTGAGGGCACTCACGACGGAGGTGAATCTAAGGGTTAAAGACCTGGACGAGATCACCGAAGTCGAAGAGCTCGTCACGGCACTGCGGCGACAGTGTGAAGTGGAGGCGTCCACCGCAGCCGTTCGGCTACGGAAAGGTCCAGCAGGGACACAGGTAGCATTGGTTCGGCTACCTGCAGCTGACGCCCAAGGTAGTCAAGTTAGGGAGCGTCAAGGTGGGGTGGTCGGTATGCCCTGTGGGCATATATGAGCAACCCGAAGTTTGCTTCAAGTGCCTGGAACCGGGGCACAAACAATGGGACTGCAAAGGCCCTGACAGAAGCAAGCTCTGTCGACGCTGCGGATTGGAGGGACATAAGGCACAATGCTGCACGAACCCTCCCAACTGTTTGATCTGTTCCAGCAAAGCTGCGAACAGCAAGCACCCCATGGGGGGTTCGAAGTGCCCGGCGTTTAAGCGTTTTGCAAAATCACAGTGCAGGTAACGCAGCTAAACCCGAACCACTGTGATGCAGCCCAGCAACTGCTCTGTCAGACAGTTGCTGAATGGGGGACGGATATCGCCATCATAGCAGATCCTTATCGGGTACCCGCCAGGAACGGTAATTGGGTCACCGATGGGTCTCAAATGGCGGCGATATGGACAACGGGGAAATACCCAGTTCAAGAGTTGGTGTCTTCGACACACGAGGGCTTCGTCATTGCCAAAATCAACGGGGTCTTCTTCTGCAGCTGCTATGCGCCTCCTCGATGGTCGATCGAGCAGTTCGGTCGAATGCTAGATTGTTTGACGGCTAACTTCGTATTTACGTAACGCCTACTAGCTATTCGCAACGTTTTTTTGGTGATCCTCTTCTCGGTTATTTTTTCCCAAGTATTCCCCGTTCATTCGGTTAGACTGTGCCGGGTAAACCCTGAAACACTGCTCCTAAACGGAACACAACTGAAGGCTAAGCTGTTTCTATGCAAACCGGAGTGCAATTGTGATTCCAAAATTGTCTTCATCTCAGCGGGATCTATCCAAATACAAAGTAAGTACCGAAAACAACAGTAGTGATATCGTGCAGGCGTTATATCTCCGCACTCACAAACGTGATCCAGCCACTCAGTCGATTAGTACTAAATCCCCCGGTTTGTTTTGCTCTGTGCATTCACCCGCCCGAAGCGGTGCTGTTGTTTTCGATTAGAGCAGCAGGTCCTGGTGCGTTCGGCAGTCTCAAAAGCCGAAACATTTCAGTCGACGCGCGTGACTCTGTTTTGAAAACCGCTTTGGTGGAGGTCCATTCAGTGCGCATCCACACGCTTCATTCGCGGTGGTGCTGAAAGTTGGATAGAGTAGTGTGTCTTGGTACGATCGGTGGTATCAAAAGCCGAAGTATTCAATCGACGTGCATGCTCTGGTTCAACAACGGCTTAAGTGAAGGCAAAGCGAAACGATAAAGGAGGATTTTTAGGAACACGCTGTATGAGCTTGGGCACGAGGTGTTTGCTGTTTTAAACTTCCCTCACGACATCACTTTAATTTCGTTGTCGTAGGGAAATAGTTTTTGGGTTGATTTATCTGTGAGGTAGAAGATAATTGGTAATCATGGAGGCATGTAAGGCGTGCGCTAGGAATTTTGCGCGGTCTGATAGGGAGTGTTTTGTGCAGTGGGTCGTGCGGAAGGGTTTTTCATCCTGGGTGCGTTGGGTTGAATGTTACAAACTTCAAAGCATGGGCAGCTAATGTTGGTTTACTCTGGTTTTGTGAAACCTGCCGAGTAAATTTCCATCCGAGCGTTATGGACCGAGAAGCTGTTATCTTGAAAACGATGAGGGATCTTCTGCTGCGTGTTGACTCGATGGATCTGCGGGTTGGTCAATTTGGCGAAAATCTGAAAACGCTGAATGGGCTAATGTCAATCTCCACAACGGTTCGACGTGACTCAAACTTTTCCACGAGACTTCAACAGTTCGCGATGTCGGGTCCGGCAATGCACGATCCAACTGAGTTTCACAACAGCATCGATCGTTTCAACCTCGATCAGTCGCTTCGTTCTAGCGCTGCGAACAACACAATTGCAGATGTGGGAGATTTAGATATATCTCTGGATAATGATGATAACAACAACCGTGACCGTGAATTAAATGTACCACCGGTTCTTACCGAAATCATGTTGCCTGTCGCGTCTACCTCGGGTACGAATGCTGAAGCCACCACAAAGACGAATACTGCCACTACTGCCACCGCTTCCTCCAACGCTACCTCCTCCATCCCCACTTCTTCCATCAATGCCGTCGCTGCCGTCATCGCTCCATCCACCGCTCCATCCACCGCTCCACCCACCGCTGCTACCACCTACGCCACTGTCACCTCGAGAGCCAATGCTGTTGCTGCTGTCTCGAATCGTATTTCAAATAGTGCCTCTCCAAGCAACCACTCACAAGGCACAAATCTCACCCGCTCCATTCCACCATCATCAAATCAAGATTGCCGCCTGAAGGTGGTAAACAGACTGCGACCCCCAGTGCGTCGAACATCAAACGAAGAAACGATGAAGGCGTTCTATGTCACACCTTTTCACGTCGAACAAACTGAAGACGATATCATCGAGTATCTGCGAGAAACCATCAACATCGACCAGTCTACGCTAAATTGTGTTAAACTAGTGCCGCGTAATAAGGACATTAATGAATTATCATTTGTATCGTTCAAACTTTCTGTTTCTGAAGATCTTGTCGCTGTAATTAACGATCCTTTTTATTGGCCAGAAGGTGTAGAAATTCGCGAGTTTCAGCCAAAAAGGTGAACGTACCAAGCCTGCTAGTACCGAAATGATTAGCGTAAGTAACTCTAATACCAATGCCCAAACTGATTCAAATATCAATGCACTAACTGATTCCAATACTTCTTCAGCTCCTTTGCGGTTTGATGGGTCTATATACGATTCGAAACTGAAGCTACATTCACTAGATTATGGAAAAATGAAAACTATTCTAGAGAAACGGTCCAATAACTTTATTAAAATAGCTCTCCACAACGCAAGGAGTTTAACTAGCAACATTGAAAACTATCGTTCTTTCGTTGTTAATTCAAAACTGGATGTTCTATCTGTTGTAGAAACCTGGCTCAAACCTTCAAATACGAGTATATCAGTTGAATTTAAGGGACACATAATTATTAGATCTAATCGCGATAAAAGGAAACAATCAAGAGTCGCCTTTTATGTGAGAAACAATCTCAAATTCTCTGTTATCACTAAATCTGGAAATGAAAGCGAAATTGAATACTTGTTTATCAAATTAAAACAGGCCAACTTAGTCTGTGGAGTCGTCTATAAACCTCCAGACGTGGCAGTTGCTAAACTAGATACAGTTTTCTGCATTGTTTCTGAAATTTTTTCTACAGAACCCAATATTTTGGTTACAGGCGATTTCAACATCAATTTGATGATGGAGAACTCTAACAAGACATTAAAACTAATTGATCATTTAAGCGCATTATCCTTTAAACTGATTCCAACTCATCCAACTTGTCATAGGCCCGGTTCTGCATCCACCATTGATTTATTCACAAGTAATTGCACAGAGAACATGAAGAACGTTTATCAGTCATCAGTGGGAGGAATTAGCGATCATGATTTTATTTGCATTGATTACAAATTCAAGCTTCCTAAACCTGGTGCCAATGTATACTGGACACGTGAATATCACAAAATTAATCAATCGACTTTTCTGTCTGATTTACGTAGCGTAAATTTTGATGGTGTGTTCAATTGTGTGGGGATTAATGGAAAACTAAAATGTTTCAATGATGTATTCTTCACCATTCTTGATAAGCATGCTCCGCTCAAGAAAAAAACGATTAAAGATCCAAGTACTCCTTGGATCAATACTCACATTCATCGATTGATTAAAAATCGGTCCGAGGCTTATGAATGTTGGAAACGCGATAGAGGGAATCAACGTAAATGGAAAAATTTCACTTGTCTTCGTAATTTAACAAACCAAGAGGTCAATCGTACAAAACGTCAATATTTTACCTCACAGTTAAGAGCTGACCTTCCTGCTAAGCAACTTTGGAAGAACATTAAACGATTAGGCTTAAAACAAACAAACACTTGTATGGGTGGAGGGATGTAAGTGCTGATACTCTGAACTCATTCTTTGTTGCTCATTACACTCCACTTTCATTCAATCAAAATGACGACGTTGCAACACACCCGAATTTCTCATTTAGGTGTGTTACAAATGACGAAATACTTAGTGAGTTTGTTAAATCTTCTTGTGATGCTGTTGGCAATGATTCAATTCCACTACAAGTTTTAAAAATGTCTTTAAGTGTTACTCTCTCATACATTCAGGATATCTTTAATTGTTGTATCACTTCCTCAGATTTCCCACTTGATTGGAAAATCGCAAAAGTAATTCCAATAGGTAAGATTGACCACCCAGTTACTGAAAGAGACTATCGTCCGATCAGTATTCTTTGTGCCCTCTCAAAAATATTCGAATCACTACTCTCTCAGCAACTGAATGACTACTTGACACACAATGATCTGTTATGTCCATTCCAGTCTGGATATAGGAAATCATGCAGCACCGTAACCGCGCTTATTAAAATAGAAAACGACATTAGAGAAGCGTTAGACAAGAAGATGGTCACTTTACTGGTTCTTCTTGATTTTAGTAAAAGCATTCGATTCTATTGATCATAGACAATTGTGTAACAAGTTAAAATATAACTTCTATTTAGATCAATTCTCCATAAAATTAATTCAGTCATATTTGTCCAACCGATTGCAATACGTTGACTTCAACAACCAACAATCTGAATTAATTCCTGTTCTAAGCAAGGGTGCCTCAAGGTTCAATTCTCGGACCGCTACTTTTCTCAATGTACATTAATGATCTTCCATTGAATCTGTCACATTGTCGATTCCACCTGTATGCAGACGACTGTCAATTATACATATCTGGGGTCCCTGGCACAATATCAGAAATGATAAATCGAATGAACTCTGACATTCAGAGTATATTGCTATGGTGCGAGCAAAACGGCCTGATTCTTAACGGAGGAAAAACCCAAACGATTATTTTTCACACAAAACGTGCCGTTTTGTCAAATGTACCATCAGTTAGAGTGGGAAACGATATAATTGAATATTCCAATGTCGTCAAAAATCTCGGTTTAATGATGGATACTAACTTGAACTGGTCACCTCAGGTTAATGCCGTGTACAGTAAAATTTATAATGCCTTACACTCGCTTGTATTATTGAGACGGTGTACTCCCCAACATATCCGGATTCAACTGGTCAGGTCTCTTTTAGTTCCACTGTTTGATTATGGTGATATTTTGTTTGGCCTTGTAACTAAAAAAAACACGAAAAATCTAAACCAAGTATTCAACGCTGCTACACGATATGCTTTTAATCTGAAAAAGTTTGATCATTTATCCAATTATAGAAAGGCTATTCTTGGAACTGATTTTACAAATCATTTAAAGTTTAGAACCTGTATCCAAACATTCAAAATTATTAACAACTCTCCAATTTATCTTCGAGATTTTTTAGATATACTCGTTCTTCGCGAGGTTCGTTACTTATCGTTCCTAGATGTTTCACAAACAGTTTAAGAGACTCCTTCCGCCTACGAGCTATAAGAATTTGGAACGATTTACCTAGGAATCATAGGTGCGAAAGAAGTTTTTCTTTATTTAAGCGGAATCTAAATATCTTATTCAGTATGTAGTTATTGGTATTAGATGTTGCATAGTAGCATAAGCATTGAAAATCAATATGTGATTATTTATGTTGCTATATGGTAATTGTTAATAAATAAATAAATAAATAAATAACTTGATGGGGCGTAGGCCGGTGGTGATAGCGGGGGACTTCAACGCTTGGGCCGTGGAATGGGGAAGCCGATCCACGAATCAACGGGGGCAGATCCTGCTGGAATCACTGGCCATGTTGGATGTGGACTTGGCTAATGTCGGTACCAAAAGTACCTACAGCTGGAACGGCGCCGAGTCGATTATCGACGTTACGTTCTGGAGCCCTGGCCAAACGAGTAGTTCGAACTGGAGGGTAGATGATGGCTACACTCACAGCGACCACCTGGCGGTTCGCTACAGTATCGACTATACGACCAGCATTCAGCGGACGGAAGGGGCGAGGCCTAGTCCTCGTATGTGGAAGACATCATACTTCGACGACGAGGTGTTTAAGGAAGCGCTCCGCCGCGAGCACAATACTCTCGGTCTGAGTGGCGAGCAGCTGGTAACAGTACTCTCGCGTGCATGCGATGCCACCATGCCTAGGAAAGTCCACCCTAGGAATGGGGAGACCACCGGCTTACTGGTGGACTCAAGCAATTGCGAACCTGCGCCGCGCCTGCCTACGGGCATGGAGGCGGATGCAGCTAGCAGGCAAAGAAGAGGAGCGTGTTGGACGACGGATGGCGTTCGTGGATGATAGAGCCGATCTGAAGACTGAGATTAGATCAAGTAAAAAGCCTGCTTCGAGGGCCTGTGTCAAAGTGCCAACGCGAATCCTTAGGGTGACGCCTATAGGGTCGTAATGGCCAAGACACGTGGGGCGATGGCCCCTACAGAGCGGTCTCCAGAGATGCTGGAGAGGATCATCGCGGGGCTCTTCCCACGTCACGACCCAAGCCCCTGGCCTCCCTTCGTGGAGCTGCCAGGAGCCAGGGTGGCCGACGAGGGAAGAGTAACTGTGGCGGAACTTGCGGGGATTGCACAGTCCCTTAGTGTAGGTAAGGCGCCAGGACCGGATGGTATTCCGAACCTGGCCATTAAAGCGGCCATTGCCGAGGCTCCCGAGATGTTCAGATCTGTCATGCAGAGATGCCTGGACGAGGGAGTCTTCCCTGAAGCATGGAAAAGGCAGAGCTTGGTCCTATTGCCAAAGGCGGGAAAACCACCGGGGGATCCGTCGGCATATAGACCAATATGCCTGCTTGACACGGCGGGGAAGGTGCTCGAGAAGATCATCCTCAACAGGTTGTTGATACGCACGGAGGGTGCGGATGGTCTATCGAGTAACCAGTTTGGCTTCCGAAAGGGTAAGTCGACCGTAGACGCTATCTTGTCGGTTACCAAATCCGCGGAGATAGCTATCCAGCGTAAGAGGAGGGGAGTTCGCTATTGTGCAGTAGTGACTCTCGACGTGAGGAATGCTTTTTCAATTCCCGAGTACCTGTACAAGATTCTCGGAAGCTACTTCCAGAATCGAGTACTGGTATACGACACGGAGGCGGGTCGGAAGTGCGTTGACATAACCTCAGGGGTTCCGCAAGGTTCCATACTGGGTCCGGTGTTATGGAACGTCATGTACGACGGCGTCTTGAGGTTGAAGTTCCCGGTGGGCGTGGTAATCGTTGGCTTCGCTGACGATATTACGCTGGAGGTCTACGGCGAATCGATCGAAGAGGTGGAGTTGACTGCAGCCCACTCGATCGCAATTGTGGAGGAGTGGATGAGTTCCAGGAAGTTAGAACTGGCTCACCACAAGACTGAGGTGGTTGTTGTTAACAACCGAAAGTCGGAGCAGCAAGCGGTGATAAGGGCAGGCAACTGCACGATCACCTCTTAACGCTCAATAAAACTCTTGGGGGTAATAATCGACGATAAGCTCACCTTTGGTAGCCACGTCAATTACGCCTGCAAGCGTGCCTCCACAGCTATAGTGGCATTGTCCCGGATGATGTCCAATAGCTCTGCGGTTTATGCCAGCAAGCGCAAGCTTCTGGCTAGCGTTGCTCTGTCCATACTGAGGTATGGGGGGCCAGCTTGGGGCACGGCCCTGCGTGTTAACTGCTACAGAACGAAGTTAGAAAGTACGTATAGGCTCATGTGCCTAAGAGTTGCGAGCGCGTACCGTACCGTGTCGCACGATGCACTCTGCGTCATCACCGATATGATGCCTATTGACATCGTTATCGGTGAAGACATAGAGTGCTTTGAAATGCGC
Organism: Armigeres subalbatus; assembly: GCF_024139115.2. NCBI lineage: Eukaryota > Metazoa > Arthropoda > Insecta > Diptera > Culicidae > Armigeres > Armigeres subalbatus. The sequence continues at coordinate 174,026 of NW_026942995.1, read as the reverse complement.
GGCACGAGAGGCATCCGCAGGACTGTCAGGTTGGCCTCAATGGTCAAATGGCAGCGTGCGTGGGACAGTTCCACTAAGGGTAGATGGACACATAGGTTGATACCGGAGATAGGTACGTGGGTCAAGAGGCGCCATGGGGAAATCACTTTCCACCTGACCCAGGTCCTTACAGGCCATGGTTGCTTCCAGACAGTACCTACACCGGTTCGGACACTCGGCCTCGCCCGAGTGTCCGGTGTGCGTTGGTTTAGAGGAAACGGCGGAACACGTGTTGTTCGTGTGCCCGCGTTTTCGCACAATGCGTGACCACATGCTTGCCACATGTGGTCTGGACACTACCCCGGACAACCTAGTTCGGAGGATGTGTAAAGATGAAGTTGGCTGGAACGCCGTTTTATCGGCTATCGTCCAAATCGTCTCGGAGCTACACAGAAGGTGGCGCGTGGACTCGAGGGATGGCTAGTTCAGGCGCAAATAAGAGGTGGTCCAAGGGTTCGGAGTCGGCTTCATGGGTCATACCGGTGCCCTGTGGTCGAACTCGATCCTTTTATCGAACAAGTGGCCGCGCGAAGAACAACATGGTATCGTCGCTTTCGCAGCGTCGGTCAACCGGGCGGGATCCGAGCCATAGAACGGAAAGGGTCCTCGTCAAGGCTGGGGCAGTCGTAGGCACCGCGTCGGCAAGTCCCTCTGTGTGCTGGCGAATAGGCCCTATCGCAGAAAGGTCAATTTGGGGTGCACGCGGCATCATCATTCTTGATACCAGTCGTGCAGAGGGAAGCAGGCGCGAAGTCGACCCTTCCCACCTTCCGAGGACATAGGGCGTGGTAAGGCCACCTGGAAAGCCGGTTATGCGCTGGCACGATACCATGGTGTTCTTCTAAAAGCGAGTCACGATGTTCGATGCTGCAAGGACACGCAGCTAACCTCGAGGGTGCGTTATGCACTGGCCCCTTTGAAGCATTACTTTCTGGTTGTACCGAAGGGACGATGGGCTTGGCGGCAATGGAAACGGTTTAGCTGGTCGGGGATGCAGTCCTGCCTCCCTCATTGGAGGTGGCCCCTAACCCAGCACTTCCTGGTCAACCCAGGATGTCTGTTGAGCAGATTCCCCTTCCATTGCTTAGCAAGAAAAAAAAAAACACAGACATCACCTGTCATAAGACGAGTTTAAACAATCCCATTGAATTCCACCCATTGTATCCTGACAGATACGTATTTCGACTCAACAGTAAGGCCGTCTTCAGTGTCGAGTCAAGTACAAGACACTGAAGACGGCCTTACTGTTGAGGTCGAAATACGTATCTGTCAGGATACAATTAAGTGGTGGAATTCAATGGGATTGTTTAAACTCGTCTTATGACAGGTGAAAACATTCCACTAAAAAGCTCAAAATAATTTTCTTAACAGACATCACTCCAATTCGTCGAGCTGAATCGATTGGTATATAACACTATGGGTCTCCGGTCCTCGGATCAAAAGTTTGTTTTTGGAGCGAACATATAGCCTTTACGTATACTTTGTATACGAGAAAGGCAAAAATGCAAATATTTTACACTTTGATCGAAATAACTAATGAAATCCCATGTTATACATGAGCTACAAAGAAGCATTATGATAGTCAATTATTCTCTCATACTCTGGAAACAAAACCACGACCTCTTTAACCTCTGTAGTGGATGTTGGAATGTTTTATTTTTTCACTGTGGTCATCCTAGCAGTTATTTAACTTACTCCTCGAATTACGTATAATTAATTACGTTTCAAAAAAATACTTTTAGACTTTTTGAATTTTTAGTGATTCTAAATCGAACCAGCAAAGATTTTGAATGATTCGGATCGACGAGCAATTGTGTCCCCTATTGGATTCTTCGTAGAATTTTGGAAAGCTCAAAGTGTCGCGGGTGGTATCGTGCATCTAGCGTTTGCAATAAATCTATATTCACTTTTCAAAATGGTTATTGATTTCGGTTCTCGGTACCCAAACATGGTCGGTTGTCAACACCCCATTTTCCAAGGGAGACATCGAGACAAATCAAGTTGAATATCCTATTTTCAGGTTATTAGCCACAATGTGAGCGAAAATAACATGTTTTGAAAACTGGATTGAATATGTATAATGTACTTAAATGTAGTTGATGTCATTGTCATTTACAAAAAAAACAGTGATAATATTTTTCCGTTTCCGTTTAGAGTGCCGACATGCGACCACCTTTTTCTAAATGGCATTAAATCAACACTTAACAAAACTATCATGAAACATTTTTTATTGGATAGAAATAATCTATGGATTATAATCTCTTTACTAGTCATTAGCTTTTGCCTATATGCTACCATTGCAAAAAAATTCTCCAATTTCATTTGTTCGAAAGTTATGAATCAAGAACAAAAGAGTGCCGACAACCGACCACCTTCTCCTACTGCTTAAATAAAATGATAAGTCAATGAAAGTTGAATGATCTGTTACCAGTTTTTGTTACGAGCTGTGAGAAACAAGGACTGTAATAAAAAAAATCCATAAAAAATTATAAATTTTCTATAAAAACATCAGGAAATTGCCTATGAAGAAATCAGGGTTAAAGCAATAAATAAAAATACAATATCCCTAAATAATGCAAAAGTTTCATAAACAATTAAGGTCACTCCTGACAGAATCCAAGTTTCAAAGTGCTCGCGTTTTCGGGGGCACACCCCTCGATACGGAAGCAACGAACAACTGTCATTTTTATTTTTTCACGCGTGCTGCGACGCAGGAAAGCTGAATCAACAAAAATGACAGTTGTACATTGCTTCCGTATCGAGTGGTGTGCCCCCGAAAACGCGAGCACTTTGAAACTTGGATTCTGTCAGGAGTGACCTTAAGAGTTTTCCATAAACAATTAAAACCAAAAATTGCAATTATAAAAGATAAATTTTCCATGTAGAAATCAAATGTTCCATTGCAATAAAATACAAAATTTCCATAAATGATTCAATAATGGCAATAAACAATTACAAATTTTTCAAACAAATTAATATTTGATTCCCCAAATAATTGAAAACGTTAAAAAAAAACTCAAAGGTGCAGCCCAATCGGGTTGTACGTAAAGGTAACGTTGAACTACGTAGCTGTATGTAATGTATAGGTTTTCGACTTTTCCGTTCGATGAGATCAAAGCAAGCGTTTTTCAATCCCAGGGTGAATCTGTTTTCGTTGTTTATCCTGTGCTCCTGAGATTGAGTGAACATTACGAATTCTGGTGATGTACACGGACAGATAAATCAACCCAAACTTTGAGTTCAATATACGCACTTATGAGAACATCGCAGAAAAAATTTACCCAAATTTGGGTAGTTTTCCCTTTCTTTCCCATGATTGCAATCAAAACTAGAGCAAGATGCAAACACCTCACCGAGGTTGCTCAGCCCAATAACCCAAATTTGAGTAAATTCAATATTCTCTATTTTGGGTTGATTAAGGTCCGCTTTGGATAAATTAAACTCAGCTTTGGGTAAATTGTTTACATGGGATTAAAGGCAAACTACCTAGTGCCAGAAAAGTCATTTTACTTAAATTTGGGTTATTGGCCCAAACCACGGTTTTGAGTGCATACAACCCACTTTTGGGTAGTTTTGGTTTTCAGTGTATATAATTTTTAACCAAATTAACCAACATTTCAAAAGGATAATAAAAATAAAATTCGCTAGAGAGAAAAACAAATCTCGCTAGATAGTAAGAATCATCCGATAATTGTATCGCGATTCGAAGCATTGGTAAATGCTACTTTTGAACTTATTTATACAGAACACTGTCGTAGCCAAACGATTTGCCAATCTTCTCCGTGGAAATAGGCTTTGGATGCCGATAATCAATCAGCGTCCTTCCGCCTCAAGAAACGAACACTGAATGATCTTCAATTCTCGGGTACTTAATCAAAAGGACGTTTGTGATTTTGTGTTGGTTTGCGTGGGAGTGCCATCAGATTGGACAAATCGACGTTTGAATCTTTGTTTACAAAAGCACATACGTCCTTTTGAATAAGTATCCGAGATTTATATTATATGTCACCCGTCGAACAATCTGTTAGTCTACTAAGATTTAATTTCAAATTTCTTTTCATTAGCTTCTTAGCATGCTAGCATTTCAAATACCTACTACGATTGAATTTCAAATTTGTTATCCTTTTTTCATTATTGTCATTTGTAAATATTTTAGTTTACTTTTTCATTTTTATTATAAAATAAGACATACGTTCTACATTATATATCAATGCAACCAAAAAATGCGAATGCTTTATTCAGGGTCGCTTTATTCCCCACAAACACCAAAACATAATGCCAAACATCCGATTGAACTTCATTGTTGGCATTAAATTGGTATTAGTTAGGTTTACATTAAAATGATAATTTTGTGTTTGTTATCAATCGATTGAAACATTTGAAAAGTTATCGCCGATGACACCTCGCTTACTATTCACACCTGTAAAGTTATCAAATGATAATTCCAATATATAAGGTTTTAGAATGATTAAGCAAAACCCTGGCTGATAGTGTACCGGGTAGCGCTGCAACCATCATCGACGCAAACTGGATCAAAGACTAAGCACCCGCCACTAATGGCGGTAAGCACCAACGAGGATAATACAGCAATCAAGTATTATCCTTGATTTTCATAAGCATCAAACAGTATTATCCTCGATTTTAATACGGTATTAACTTTTAATACGCCGATTTTGGCGTATTAGAGATAATCCGAGATTTTCAAATAAGTGGCTGCGTCAGTGGCGTAGCCACGGGGGTGGTTTTGGACATAACGCCCCCCCCCCCAGAGACCAAATTTTTTAGAAGAAATTTTTTTTTCGAAAAAAAATGTTCGGAGAATCCCCCCCCAGACGAATTTTCTGGCTACGCCACTTAGGCTTCTTAGGCTGAGGTAAGCTTATTTTTAATTGAATATTTTATGGGTACGTAACTTTTATTCTGTTGTAGGATTACGCAAAATGAAACGATCGCAGATCGACGTTGTTTTGGGGACCGGTTGCTGCTTATTCGAACCCATAATGTTTACGGAAGGAAGGAAGGAACTGCATAGGCTCCAGCTGGGAGTGATGCATTATGTATCCTATACAATATCAGTTCTTTCCGGGTCAAATTTATCTAGAAAGTTGTACTCCAGAATCGAGTCAGGTGTGAGAAAGCGGATTCGGTAAGATGTGTGTCGCAAACCACAAATATGTAGTTGATTTACGTTTAGCATTCATTGTGCATACCTAATACAAAGTGAATTATGGAATAAATAAAAATGTTCATGTAAAAGCTCCTCTTTTTTTTGTCCCGTCATAGTTAATATCAGTTTTCTATTAGGCAGTTTTTGGAGATTTCAAAGTTGGCACTGAGAGGATAACTGTGTTTTCTAAACCAAATCCCATTAAGTTTAGTCAAAGAGTGAAGTATGGCTGAAAAATGAGCCGCAATCATTTGAAGCATTAGAACAGAATCTCTAGGAAACCAGCTCACCGATATCAGGGGATACCATGACCAATAGTTTCAAGTATCGTGGTCCTCAATCTGCAAAGGGCAAGAGCAGGTAGGTCCCTGTGGGATCGAATCATTTACAAACTGCTGGCTTTAAAAAAAACAGGGATGTCAAAGAAGACAAGATGTTTCTTGTTGTGATTTCAACGGTTGGTAATGTTTCCTCTTGAGGCCCAGGTATGTATGTTCGATTTTGATTTGCTTTCTGAACAATGAAAAGTCAGTCACATGATTTACTCCGCATAAGCATAATACCCACAGTTACAACGTGTATTTTTAAATCTTTTATGAGTGCCAGAATGGTAAAGCCACGTATATTTGAAGACAAGTACATAGGTTTGCTTTCACGAATTTTAATTCACTTGTTAAAAATTCCTAAATTTTATGGATATAGGGTAAATGATATATTTTGGACATGTACATATTTTGGACAAGCCTGAGTTTCTTCGATCAATTTTAGATAATGTGTAGGAAAATTTTTATCGAAAGTATGATCATTGCATATTTTTACCTCAACTCTAGCGGCTCCTAATGAGAATTCACAAATCAACTATTATTTATCTTTAAAATTACCTAAAATGTAAAGCTTTCTACCAAAGTGCCTGCTGGACGCCAGTATGCAGGAGAACATGCATTATAGGACTCTTCGTAACATGTACCTGAAACACGTTTAAATTAGTTCAAACGGCAATTTTGAGGTCTTGCGGCCAAAGTTTGATTGTAATTGAGATACTCACATATTCCAATCGCTTAACATGAACTTGAGACGGATGAAAAAGGAGTGACCAAAATGAAGTTATGTTTTTATGCATCAGACATTTATTGGTCACCCCATGTAGGGGAAGTGGGGGTAGCACGCCCATAGGGGTTAAAACGCGCCACCCCTGAATAAGGTTAAATATCCCCATTTTGATTATTTTCAATAGTCTATACGATAAAGCAATGAAAAATATTGCCATTGGATACATATATTTCATGATTTTTCTCTAGTTATACATGAAAAACTCGAAAAAACGATTTTTGCGTGTTTTGATGCAATTCTAGCTCGGTGGAATTTAGTCTTTCTGTCGCTGTTAGGGGAACTGGGGGTAGGACGCCCACGTTAAGGAAAATGCCATTTTTATCAATGAAAACCACCATTTCAGCCAGTTTTCATCAGCGCATACTAAAGAACAGCATATCTGCGACTGACTACCGATGACAGATATCTAATTGTACATTTTATTGCACAGAAATTTGATTTTTAAAAAGCACCCGAAAAATATTGATTTTGAAACCATGCGGGGTGAGATGCGCCAGTGGATGGGTTAAAACGCGCATGTGTTTATCGTACTGATTTTCATTTTAATTGCCTACATTAAGGCTTCATGACATGTCATTCAGAATGGCTGCCTTGCGGCTTACCAACACAGTCAAACAATCAACCACCCCACCCACCCCGATATGCACAGATAAATTTAATTGATATATTGCCTACATACCTGACCATCTTCTCACTAAAAAAGTAAATCTGGACTTAGTTCTAAGTTCAATCTATGCGGCGATATGATGATATTATCACATAGCGCTAATTTAGGGAAGATATATAAGCAAGTGAACAAAGTGAAAAAATTCCCCCCAGTAGCGCACTATGCCAACGACGTCGCCGGTTTCAACACTCTGCACGTCGTCGGTAGCGTCGTATGCAAGCAATCATTGATCAGCAGCAAACAGTGATGTCGATATGAACTATTGTGAAATCATAGCGGAAACATGTAAAATATCGATTTAATTAGTCATTCTTTTCCTAACGCATTATGTATTGATGCAATAATAATACCTTTTTGATTTTGTTTTGGAGTGCATTGTTAAAAATTGAAAAATCGGGGCAAAAAATGATCTTGTTATTGGTGCGTTTGAGCAGCTGGCAACAACAGTTGAGGATGTAAACATAAACAGCCAGCATCGTGAAAACA